>NC_068358.1:11505400-11535400 GCF_020536995.1 Dreissena polymorpha
TGATGTCATTCGTCCAATCCGCAACACCGATGAAAATAACTCGTAATATTATTCGATGACTAGATCACGACCTTCATAGCTACACAATGATATGTCAAACCTTAATCTGTTCTGATTCGGAGCCCACGTTTTTGACGTAAACGTGTCTACGTAAATAATGATCTGAAGCAAGATAAATAATAGTCAATTATTTTAGCCACTTTGTCACGCTCGATTGTAATATGTATATAATAAAAAGCATACAATAACACAATGCATTACCTTTGCGTCGTTTTAAAAGATGTGTTGCTTATTGTGGCTCGCGGTTTGTTGTTTTGTGGGAATATTAAATTCTTCATTTGGACAGCCTATAGGTAATGTATTTATTCTAACTCTTTGTTTAAACTCATAGTTTTCCTTCAGAACTATTCCTCAAGCCATTTGATTTAATTGGCGTTTTTCCAAAACTATTCCTATTTGCTATTGTTTTGCCTGCAAAGACAGTGTGAAGTCTGATTTATTTATATATGCAAACAAATAGATAACAAAGTTTCTAGTAAGTGGTTTCTGAAAAAATCATTAATTGTAAATAAATAAAAGCCTGCTGGTTAGTATAAAAATCAATCTTGACACTCGTCTAAAATGATTTTTGGATTTTATCGAAAAATTGATGTGGCTTTTCCGCGAGAAATGTTCATATTGTATCTCTTTAACTAGGACTAGCTGCAGACCCATTTCAACCCAAAAATGACGCTATAGATGCGCGAAAAAAACATGGTCCATCTCAAAATACGGGTCTTCACGTTCATCTCCCAGGGGAGGACCATAATCCACACTCATTTCCAATAATGCATCACGACTCAAGGCAAGGCGGTGATGTCCACATAGACTTGCCTGGTCAGCACGGTAACGCGGGCCCCACTCCGATTGTGCATAGAGAAGGTGTCAACACAATTAACACCCTAGTCCCATCGCACGGGAGTGATGTCCACATAGACTTGCCTGGTCAGCACGGTAACACGGGCCCCACTCCGATCGTTCACAGAGAAGGTGTCAATCCGGGAATTCTCCTTCACGGCAATATAATGGACAAGGGTGTGCACACAAACGTCGACATTGTCCTTCAAACCAAAGACCAGACTCACGGTCCCGTTGCTGTAGTGGATGCTTCACACAGGGATGGAAAAGTACCGAGTAATGTGGGTGACGCCAATATTGATTTACCCGTGAAGCACGGAAATACGAACTCAACACCGCTTGTGCACAGTGCAGGGATCAACCCTGGTATGGTCTTAGACAGGGCCACTGTGCCAGTCGGTCTAAGAAATCAGATCGACACACGTCATTGGGACAATGGAATTAATCTCGGCCACCTTTCGGGTACGGTGCCCTCACAAACAGGTGTTGGGCCTACGGGTCACTTTGGAACACTGCTTGATACAATGTTACTCAAGGAAGCACAACAGCCAGGTTATCGCCATTCAGGAGTAGGAACAGATTTATCGTATCCAAGATATCTCCCTTCGCAACTGACAAACTTGCTAAACCACAGACGTCAACACAATGTCGGCTTCGAGTCACCTGATATAATAAAACCCCTGACAGCACTAAACAGTTAGCTTGATTTTTATCTTGTTCTTGTTTCGAGATACTTTGATGTGTTCTTATCTTAGGTCTATATATCTTACTAATAATATCCATATTCTTAAATAAGATTTCTGCATTTTACATACAAATCTTACATATTTTTGTCTCTCTCAGGTGGAATGATATTCGATATCCACAACAGGCAAGGAACCAATAGGCGATTTCCTCATCAGTACTCCACTCATACGGGAATCGTGCCAAAAGCCTTTGACGCTCAAATAAATCGCGGCAACCATTTCGAATCTACCAAAAGTCAACCAAACGATCTGGAGATGTATCCAGCCTCTTTTGGACCAGAGCCCGCTGGTATTAACGGAAGTGGAGGCACCGTAGTGCTGCTGAGTCCATCGGTGGCTAATACTTTTGGTCGATGATGGCTTAAAAGCAACAAATAAATGTGTTAAAATAAACTACTTGTATTCCGGTGAGGTCGTCGTTTGTTATGTTGGCATGTTAAACATATGAGGAAATTGCGTGCAATTATTTTATCCATTCATAATACGTTATCACGACGTACATGTATAGATGGTTAAGTAGCACAAAACTAGAAAGACTGATACAATATTTTTATAACATTTTATTATAGGTATTTTTGAACAAGCGAGTGGTTTGAATTATGTGTGATACAAGATAACCGACGTCTTTCAAATGCATTTGTCAAAACTATAGATCAATTCTTGTGACGTAATTGCATATCATATTTGCCAATTGACGCATGAGTTTTGAAATAAAGAAATCCACTGGAAATTAACTTCCTTGTGTATATCTTCGTCAAATGACATAACGTGTTTCTCAAATAACATGTATGTATCAGTTATTTGGCTATAACTAACGCTAACGATAATTAATAAATGTATTAAATAGTTGCGGTTGCATAACGTGATCTATGTGTGAGTGTCGTCAGCCAATGTCGACCATTAAGTTGTTGACAATATATATATCCATGGGTTAAATGATGACACTGCGCCTTTTTTTCATTAATAACTGCATGATTGTTTATGGTTATGACATTGCTCTTTATCTCATGTTATTATTGACCGTTTAAATTTGTTGTAATTAAATGTATTCTCCACATTGCAAGAGAAGAAATGTTTAATTTCATTTTAATTAAAAAAAAATTAAGTTAAAGATCACGAATAATATAAGAATCCTTGATCGGGCTACAAAACTACACGCCGTTACATCATTCGCAGGCAATGAGCATGGCTGAGTATTGGTGTGGCTTTATGCTACAAACTTTTAGTCAATATCTTCTATATTTATTTATTTATTTATTTATTTATTCTTCAACAAATACTCCCACTCTCACTGTATGTTATGTGTTGTTGTTGTAAACATTATCGGAAGTAAAAATATTGTACCTAATATTGAACTTTGTAATATTGCCCTTATTGTATATGTTATAAACTTGGGTGAAAATAAAAGTTCTGTTCTGTTCTGTTCCGCATCATTATTTACAGCGTCTTATATCTATAAACAAATACTGACAAACAGCCCTTTCAATATATCTTAAATTAATGTATGGTAACAACATACACCAACACAAACTTAAGTCATTAATTACAATTCAGTGTAGGCGGAGATCGATTTTCTGCGTTTCTTATTGATTCTGTGTGAGGATCGGTTTTAACATCAAAGGCTTTAAACTTCCCGCTTCTAAGCGCTGACAGTAGTATTAGCCATTCTGCATGTTAAGTGATGTTTGTTATAGGTCAAAATATACAAATTCAAAACCTCGTGCAACTTAATGCTTAACCTGCAATTTTAGTAAAAAATAGTCAACCTTTACACGTATTGACTCCATAACCATACTGTTTCTTGAAGAGCATTCTACGATTAATAATTTTAACAAATTGACATTTGTATTTTACGGTATATGTACAAAAAACTTGGTGCACGTCAAACTTCACTGGTTTTTAACTTCGATCTTGTTAACCGGCTACTTTGCAGTTACCCGTCTTCGCGCAAGTTTCCCGCTGTACTTTTCAATATTAAGACATAACAGTGGTTTCTTAGTGACCACCAATGTGTCCTTTGCATACAGGTCAGAAAAATAATGAACTTACGATTGCCTCAACTGATAACATGTCTTCCAAAAAATCAAGATGATTTTTGTAACTGTCTTTGAAAATTTTTACTACACTGTAACTTGTAGGTATTATAAAGTATTGTCAAGGCGATTGTAAAGAGTTAATCTAAGACTTTCGGATGGTAAATAGTTTACAAAGACTATCGGATTTTAAAGGGACCTTATCACAGATTTTGGCATGTATTGAATATTGCCATTAAATTATTTAACAAGATGTAAATATTGGAACTATAAAGTCCAAGTACAAAACAATAATATAATAAAAGAAAAAAAGTTACTACCACTGGGCTCGAAACACTGACTCCTGGAGTACAAGTCTAGATCACAATCCATTTGGACGTCTGTGCACACACATTTAATGTTGTATGTTATACATCATATACGTTATCCTCGAAATGTAAAATAAATTATAACGATAACAACAGAACTCGTAAAATTATTTCATCGTTCCCCTTTTGTAACGTTTTATAATGTTGAGGTTTTTACATCGTCAAAAGATGCATGTTAAGAATATTTATTTTATGCTTTCCGGAGGTTTATAGAGAAATATCAGTGAATTAAAACTGATAATTTCACTGTTTCAAACAATGAAAATTATCAGTGAAAATTATCGATAATTTTCACTATTTATGTTAAATGACGTCATTTTTTTGACGAAATGACTTCATGTTCCCAACGAAATTCTTTAGTTAAACTCTTTAACAATATATATAAACTGTGAAATCAAGCATAAAATAAAAAGAAAATTTGTTGGGTTCGGTGGATTATCGATTTTAATTCACTCGTGATCATATAAAATATATATTTTCGCTCGTGGCTGCGCCACCCGTGAAAATATTATTTTCTATGATCACTCGTGAATTAAAATCAATAATCCACCGAATCCAACAAATATCCTCTATTTAATAGCATGGTGAATATTAAGTATTACTGTTTCCTCGCAAATATCAAAACTACAACGAAAATGTGCAAATCTGAAACATTTTTTTTATTTGTAATTTTAACAAAACATTAAAAAGCTCCATTTCATAGTTTACAAAATAATATCGCTTATCAAAGAGTTAGTCAACTACTGCCGGATAGTAAAGAATACATCCAGGAATAGGAGCTGGTTCCGAGTTAACAGACAGACGGACAGACAGACAGACAGACAGACAGACAGACAGACAGACAGACAGACAGACAGACAGACAGACAGACAGACATTTTATTTGACTTTCACTATGTACAAACTGAACAAAACATGCGTAACTGTTCTTTGATATTACTCGGTCTTAACAATCTATCATATTCAACGCTCGAAATTGATGTCCTATTAAATGCAACATGAATTTGATATTGATAATATATCCTTTGTTTTCAAAATAATTTATATAATTTGACAACAATAAGTCAATATGTAGCTCATGAGGTAACGAAACTTTAATGAATAACGCGACACCTTTCTTTGAACCAATAAAGTTTCACTTGATTTATAGTAATTAATTAACATGTTCGCTGCCTCGCTAGGCACCATATGTATAATCGTAACTTAGATGCGTGAAATCTATAAATATATTGAAGACGTTTTCTAAAAATATAAGGGCTACATTCCAAATTGTAAAGCCGTGTTCTGGTGAAATTCGGCTAAATATATGTGCGTACAGCGTAATTCAAGATTGGCATGTGCATTCAGCACATGCTAATCAGGAACGGCGCTTTCCATTAAGAATGAAATTTCATTTACAAGACACTCTCTTTGAACGAGACATTCTTTCAACGCGGAAACTGTACCTGATAAGCCTGTGTTGATTTCACAGGTTAATCTGGGACGACGCTTTACGCTGCATTAAGCCCAGTTTTCCCAGAACACTGTCCAATTAATTTCAGCGATAAGCGAAGCAGATAAGGCCGGCTTGCTCAGTTGGTAGACCGTACCTCAATAGAGCCTTGCTCTGGGAAATCGGGGCTTAATGCATGTGCGTAAAGTGTCATCCCAGATAAGCCTGTGCAGTCCGTACAGGCTAATCAGGGACGACACTGTCCGCTTTTATAGTGTTTTATGTTTAAAATAAGTCTCTTTTTTAGCAAATATGTGCGGACTGCACAGGCTAATCTGGGACGACACTTTCCGCAAATGCATTATGTCCAGTTTTCTTTGAACACGACTCAATACATCAGAGGATCGATCTCAGTACCGGCATCATGACTTTGTGTGGGGATCGGTTATAAAATCCTGTCTTATGGAATCTCTCCCTACTTTAAATTCAAGTACAGCAGTTGTCAGTTACCGGCATAAGTATCTGCACTTACTAATGATACAGCAGCTAGTCCAGGAAACGGGTGAGTTAATATAACTGAAATACACAAGATGATTAATAACATCAAGTAAGCGCTATTTAAACAGTTTGTAATTTATTAATATGTAAATCCATTGTTAGATATTTCATATTTGATTTAATTAAACAAATGGGTGTCCTTTTGAATGTGGTCGCTCATGCGTGGTGTTGGTCAATGCCTGGCTGAATTAAATACTAGCTTCATTGTTGTGAGCGCAGTTTGAAATATTCTCTTCGCGGTGTTGCTTCGTAAAGCAGTGTCGGACCGTATTTGGTACAAAAACGAATATGGTACAAGTTTGTACCATATTCGGCCGAATATGGTACAACTGTCTAATTGTACCATATACGTATCTGCAGTTTTGGGGTAAAATGCCTGACCGAATATGGTACAAACTTGTACCATATTCGGATGAAAAATGTACCACATTCGTTCCGAATATGATACACACTCATCATCGTAATCATCATCATCATCATCATCGTTATCTCATCATCATCATCATCATCATCATCATCGTTATCTCATCATCATCATCATCATCATCATCATCATCATCATCATCATCATCATCATCATCATCATCATCATCATCACATCAATTATCAACACCCCAATGATCATCATCGTTGTTATCTTTACCAACACCACCATCATCATCACCATCAAAACCAACATCATCATATCCATTATCATGATCGTAATGGTGATCACAAAAGTTTTTTTTGTGACGATAATGACAGCGATGTTTTCGGTCGATAATGAGGATGTTGTGATGATGATGACGACGATGAGAATATCATCATCATCATCGGCCAATAAACATCGCCATCATCATCATCACAAATATTTTGTTATCATCATCATCATTATCATCATCGTCGGCCGATAAACATCGCCGTCATCATCATCTAAAAACTTATCATCATCATTATAACCATCATCATCGTCCGATAAACATCGCTGTCATCATCATCCCAAAACGTTTGTTATCATCATCATCATCATCATTATCATCATCATCATCATCATCACCACAATCATCAAACCCCAATCATCATAACCACTGTCATCATCATCACCACCACCATCATCATCACAATTTTTTTACCATCATCATCATCACAAATGTTTTGTCATCATCATCATCACATATTCATTTTACATTTTGTATTTTATAATTTGTTTCATTCAAGAGATTCAACAAACTTGTACTTTTTTCATTTATTGGTATACTGACAGGATTTTTCAAAGTAATATTGAAGAACATAGAACAGCATTTAAATTTTAATCCAACTGTAGCATTTTGACAAGACATAATATACATATATACATTCATTTTAGTAGCAGCCAAAATATCCCAAATGTGCTTCGTAAAAAGTTACCAGTAAATGAGCAAATGACAACAAATTTCCGGTAGAAGAACATAATCATCAATCACAAAAATAACATAACAGGTTTCCAAACACCGATATACATGTATATTTCACCTGTAATGTCTGTACATGACATCTATGATATCATACCAACCGATTCCACTAACACGCAAACGCAGCCATGCGTTTGCCCATTTTGGCCCCTTGATGATTTCTTTTATTGCCGAAATAAGACCGCTGTTTCTGCCCGCTCTTGTTAATAGGAAACGAACGCTAACAGGATTTCTGTTACTAGTATCTAGTCCAATATCCGGCCGAATGTAAATTCTAGGTGTTTGCAAACTCATTGACCTTATTAAATCTCTAAAGGGTTTGCCGACCTTCGCCAACACAAACTGGATTGACGGGTTTGATTGTATGCAGAACTTAAAAATTTCAACTTGAATGTGAAGTGGTAACATCAGAAATGGAAAAGTCGTTCGCTTCTGTGCCCTCCTATTGTTTATCATATCTTGAAGCTCTTTCAGGGCTGAACACACAGAGACGTCACCGTTGTCGCCAGAGTCACCGTTGTCGCCGGAGTCACCGTTGTCGCCAGACGCAGCGTTGTCGCCGGAGTCACCGTTGTCGCCGGAGTCACCGTTGTCGCTGGAGTCACCGTTGTCGCCGGAGTCACCGTTGTCGCAAGAGTCACCGTTGTCGCCAGACGCAGCGTTGTCGCCAGATGCAGTGTTGTCGCCAGACGCAGCGTTGTCGCCGGAGTCACCGTTGTCGCCAGACGCAGCGTTGTCGCCGGAGTCACCGTTGTCGCCGGAGTCACCGTTGTCGCTGGAGTCACCGTTGTCGCCGGAGTCACCGTTGTCGCAAGAGTCACCGTTGTCGCCAGACGCAGCGTTGTCGCCAGATGCAGTGTTGTCGCCAGACGCAGCGGTGTCGCCGGAGTCACCGTTGTCGCCAGAGTCACCGTTGTCGCCAGACGCAGCGTTGTCGCCTGACGCAGCGTTGTCGCCAGACGCAGCGCTGTCGCCAGAGTCACCGTTGTCATACGACTGTTCTAAGCGTGATATTATGTCCTTGTACACGCGTTGATTGATACGGATACTAACGTAATGCATGCCAAATCCTTCTGGGAAATACCCCAATGCAATTGTTCCAACATCACCATCGAACTTTCCATCTGCTGACACAATTGATGAGTGTTCTAGTCCTCGGGTAGAAACTACCAGGCACTGCAAATTATATTCTCTCATAAGTGCAATGAGCGTGAGGTTGTCGCCGTATGTCCCATTCTTAGACATATTCTTAACGTATTCATCAAATGTTTCATCATAGACAAAAGTTTCATAGAAATATCTGTTTTCTACAATGTGATGGACTGCTTCCTTACGTAAAGCATCTACGTCTTTGTATATACCAATTTTACCAAGTTGATGCGATATAGCAGCAAATTGACAATTTCCATCCGGATTTGGGTCCATGGCAATATTCACCTCATCCAACAACTGCAGATTTTCATGGTGTGTTAAAACATGATAGTACTTAGTTCTGTGATTTTGTTTCTCTGAGCGGTTCTGTTTTAATGAATGTTTTTTAATTTTTCGTTGTTTCTCTAACGCAACAGTTAGGCTAGTCATGTTTTCGACCCCAACCGATTTGCTTACGAATCCAAGTTCGGGTTTGTTCGGTACTTGAAATGACACGATATAAACACCATTTCGTTTTACTTTTTCTACCTTGCCTTCGATAACATATCTTTTGGTTGGCACCCTGGATTTTCGAAAGGGATAGCGAATTAATACTGTCTCTCCTACTTTGTACTTGCTTGGGGAAGTTGCGTTTTTCAACAGCGACCTGTAAGCCTTTTTATTTGCTCGCCGTATGGTTTTCTTTATTTCACGAGAACTATGACGTTCTTTGGTAAAAACATGACTTCTTCCGTAGTAGGCTTCAAAGGGCGTGAGACCCCCAAGAACTCGTTTGAAACTTGTGTTTATGGCATAGGCTAAATCTTGAAGCCCTTCGACCCAGTTAAATCCACATTTACTTTTTGTTGCAAATAGAATCTTGGCCTTTATAACACTGTTTGACCTTTCACACTTGCCCTGTGATTGAGGATGATACGGCCTACTATTGATCATTTTGATGTTGTACTTGTTCAACAAAAGTTTCATACTAGGGCCTTTAAATTCCAGTCCGTTGTCACATTGGATGATGTCAGGGGCAAGGTTAACCATCAACACGTCCTCTAATGCCTTTGCAACTTCACGCGAACTCTTCGTTTTCAGGGGTTTTGGCATAACGTACCTAGAATAAACGTCCACGACTTGTAGAATATAACTGTATGTGGACCCCTTGTAGCTAACACTTTGATTTTTCATGTTAATTATGTCAATCTGCCATCTTTTGCCTGGTTCCTCTTCTGTAATTGGTTTTGGCTTTGGCTTGTTTGTAAATCTCGGATACTTCTCATGGTAATACTTGCTATTGTACAGTATTTCAAGGATAGCTTGTTCCGAGAACCCCGTGTAATTTACTTTCAGTTTGTTGTAAATAACCATTGCTCCACATCCTTTGTTTTCCATGAACATCTTCTCAACAAATCTAGGAAGATCTTCTTTCACAAGGACTTGCTTTCCGCCACACAATAAAGAACCCCGGTCACCAAGCTCGAAGTCCTTACGTTTTCTAATCATGGCCAAACAATTATTCTCTTCAGGTGTCCGTTTCTTCACAGGGACATCGAACGATCCGTTTAAACATCTGACAATAATGTCGTACTTCGACCTGGGCAAGCACCCTAATTGCTTCCTTTTTCTCCTAATTGCTTCCTTCATCTGAAATAATATAATAAGTTATTATACATTTATACTTCATTAGTTAATAGAGCTTGTATTGAACACCGCGTGTCGAAAACGAATGTCTCACGACATGAGCTGAGCTAAAATCACTCGTCTGATAGCTCCGCTAAAATTTACAATCCGAACTTCCGGGCAATATGCGCAATGAAAGTAGCAAGTACTTCATGTAAAGTTTCATTGAAATCCAACCGAATTCAAATTCAGGGGAAAAATAGCGGGCAAACTTATGGCGGTCAACGGACAAACGGTCTGTAGAAACCAATGCTACGTGGATGGAAGGGATATAAAGAAGGGGCCCTGGGGGCCTAGGTCGCTCACCAGAAGTCACGACTAGGCAGGGTTCGAAGGTCAAAGACCTATAAACTCCATAAAATTTAAAATGTTCAAATCTACAGATTACAGGAGCTCGATCTGATTTTGGTGGAAAATACACTTTCGAAAAAAATGACTGTAGCTTAAATATTTTAGCAGTTTAGGAGTTACGCACCCGGAAGGAATGCCACGGACAATTGGATAGACGGACGGACAACTGCAAATGCACTCTGAGGGGGGGGGGGGGGGGGGGGCATAAAACATAAAAATCAATGCATGTTAAAACATCAATGCATATTAAGACAACTGAAAATTAAAATTATGTACAGTACTTACTGTCAAGAATTCTTTTGAAGTTTGAAGAAAGTTTGGATTTCAATTCTTTCTAGTCGAAAATCACAACTTTTCTTGCCGACCGCCAAGTCAAATATGGTTACTGACTTCTGAGTAAGACTCGTGTGCAAAATTCCCGCCTTTTTAAAGCGGCATGTTATCAAAGAAAAAATCGGAAACTTCAAAGCTTTGTCGGCTTCTCAGCAATATGACGTCGGAACGTCAAATCAACTTTACAAAGTAATGTTTAGGAATACAGTCACACCTGTCTAAAGCAGCCAGTCAAACATCCTTATTTTTGGAGAGATATATTCATTTAAAAGAGCTCAAAATCTCTTAAATCGGATTTTGGTGAAAATACACTTTCGAAAAAAAAAGTTTTAAAAATTTGAATATTGCTATTAATGATCTCCACGAAAGTATCTGGCCCGCCCGGGAATCGAACCCAGGCCGCCTGCGTGCCAATCTGACGCGCAACCGACTGAGCTAGCCGGCGAAACAGTTTCACAACCAGCAAAATCCATGTAAAGTGTGGTTAGGTTAGCTGTTTCTGTTACTGCTAGTTACGACGACGACGACGACGACGTCGACGACGATGATGATGATGATGATGATGATGATGATGATGATGATGATGATGATGATGATGATGATGATGATGATGATGATACTTTTGTCACTTCCAATATTAGGTTAATACAATGTATTTGAGTTTGAAAAAAAGTTTACACATCGGCAGACTATTTCATTTATTAAGAAATACATAATTTATGTACCATATACGTAGGCCATTTTCATTTTTATGAGTTTTTTTGGTATGTACCAAATACGTTTTGGCGAGCATAGAAAAACTTATTCCAACCGAATATGGTACAATGTTTGTACCATATTCGGTCGAAAATTGTACCATCTTCGGTCCGAGTATGGTACATTTGTACCATATTCGGCCGAATATGGTACAAATGTACCATATTCGTTTTTGTACCAAATACGGTCCGACAAAGCAGAATAACAGAAAAACTATTTTACAAAAATCGTTTCTAATAAAAATCTTAACGTCCAAAGCGCAAATCAATCGCCTTGAATGATGTTTATAACTATTGTTGAATGTTTAATATTGCAAATGTAAATGAGCCACGGTATGCGAACTCGGGATTAATTATTGTGCTTAAAGCGTCGTCCCAGGTTAGCCTGCATATCTGGGTCGAATCTTTCCGCCTTAAATCGATTTTCTTTTACATGAAATTTTCTTTAAACGAAACATTCCATAAAAGCGGAAATTTTCGTCCCTGATTTGCGGATGGTACAGTCAAATCTGGAACGATACTGTACGCACATCCCAGAGCGACGTGCTAAAATATGAGCCATAATAAATTAATTCTAAATAGTGACCGTCTGCTAATGTTATGCCATTGCGAACCACTGCCGTGCACTCATTGTGTTTTGTGTTAGTACATATAAGGACAAACGAACGTAAGCAATCGACAGCCGCATCTTTAATCTCTCGAATTATTTTAAAGTTCAGTCAAAATATATGCGAAAAATAACGAGTAGCGGCAAACAAACATTTTCAAGCAGAACTGATGTGTAAAAAAATAATGCTTTATTTGAATAAATGGTCACATTTCTTGTTTGTCATTTTTTTCTGCGCCCCAAAAATAATTCTCATTTTTCCAACATTATCCTTCATTCCTCGTCTCACGATCTGTAAAAAAACAAATTTCCTGAATGTGTCAGCGTTTCTGATTACAACGTATTGGCGACCAGATGTGGACATTTAATGACATCTTAATGGTTACCACACGCATTAAGTACAATATACATGTACACAATGTTTTACATACAAGGCGTACAAACCGTGATGTGAAAGACGTGGACTGTATTCACGTGGAGAATGAAATTGTCTTCTTTTCAATAAATATTTCGTAAAATTTACGAAAACATTCAAACTCTGCCACTAGTCAATATATTCTAATAAGCGTAACGTTTTTCACAAAAATTACCTGCTTTACTTGGTATACAAATAACAACTGCATGTACATAAAATCATAAAAATTAATTAAATATAGGTGTGTTGAAATATAAGGTGTTTGAGATCTAACCCCCCTAATTTATATTTAGACTTAAAGAAAGAGATGCGAAGTTAACGCCTCACAATTTCTACAAAATCACAATCATTCAAGCATCACATAAAACAATAATGAGGTACAAATAAGTGATTTTAAAATAATTGTTATAAAATAACTATTCATATTTATGAAGTTCGAATGCTTGTTATGCCATGGCTATATATGTTTCTCTTTCGATGACCGTTCACACAATAATAGTCAAATTGGTAAAGCGTCAATATTTAGTTTGGATGAAAATTAATGTTAACTAAAAAAACATTCGCGTGCCCACTAAAGCTCGGTGTGAGGTATGTCATTAAAATGTCGCATCCTTAACATTGTGTTTAGCATAAATGCAAAATAATAACCACATACAATTCAAACTCGACCATAAAACAAAATGTATTATGAGTATTATTATTTGTCAATATAAGTCAAGAAGCTGCGAAACGTTTGTGAAAGGGGTTTCACCTCAACAGCTAATCGCTACACGCACGAAAATAAACCTGCAATCTATCATTGGTGGGCTCGACCAATAACAAATTGCGATAGTAAAGCGCCAACGTTAGGTCGCGTCACGCTAAGACAGTAGCCGTTATTTTGACGTAAATATCGACTGGCAAATTGACGAACAATCGTATGACTGTCGATCGGTGATTGATCGGTGATCATTAATCGGGCATTATATACTAAACTCGTTCACCTGCACAAAAGTCATTACAAATTCGCTAATGTGTTGGTAAAACAAACTTTTATATATCAATCAGCTTGTCTCATTCAGTCTTTCATTTAGTCTTGCAAGATGAAGCTAGTCGAAATAACTATTGATATATTTCTGGTTATAACACTGTGCAGTTTTTGGAAAGTACACGGTCAAAATGCAGGTAATTTTATCGCATTTTGAATGTATTCTTTTTTATAATATTAGAATTGTTGTAAAAAGACTTTATATTTTTATATTATTATACATAATAATTATTATTATTATCATCATCATAATCATCATCATCATATTATTATTATGATTATTATTATTATTTCTATTATTATAATTATAATCTGTTATTATTGTGTTTTTTTTCTCCAAGAAACGAATAATTCAGGACAATAATACAAACTAATATTCAATTCAACAAACTTAAATAACTTTTCAATACAAGCTATACAAAATAGTTGTGTATTCGTATATAGTACCTTGCTCCTTAGACAAATGTTAATGTGTTCACCGTTTACCATACTGAAATGATCGTTTATGTATACAGGTACAGGAAGGCGCAGAGATGGAGTTGTAGACGTGTCAAACATTATAAATCGCGCCATGTTGGATCCTACTCATGTAAGCCACGGCGGTAGTTCCGGAATTCCGCTCGGCAACGTCCATGTTGATCTGCCCGGAGAGCACGGTAACCAAGCGAACGTTGCTGTCGTTCACAGAGAAGGAGCTCCGTTCCCGGGACATGTTGATCAGCCAGGTAGCCCAGGAGTTCCGATAGGTAGTGTACACGTCGATTTGCCAGGTGAGCACGGAAACCACGGTGACATGGCGGTCGTTCACAGAGAAGGAGCTCCGTCCCCGGGACATGTTGATCAGCCAGGTAGCCCAGGAGTTCCGATAGGTAGTGTACACGTCGATTTGCCAGGTGAGCACGGAAACCACGGTGACATGGCGGTCGTTCACAGAGAAGGAACGCTTCCTACCGTGGACCTCTGGGGATCAGGTTTTGCTCCCACCGGACCATTGCCAGGTACGCAAGGATTTGGATTTTCGCCGATTGCGCCTTTGCCAGAGCAAGGTTTTCATCCCGGGGTGCACGGCGATCCCATAGGCAGGCCTGGTATACCACTCGGACCTGTATTTCCCACCAATGAGCTTCCGGGAACTCAGAACGATCCATTGAGACCTCGCCGCCCCCGGGGGCGTGGTCGAGGATGGCGAAGACGTTTCCAAGATGACCTTTTAGGACCAGTTGGTGTTAACTTACCGGTAGTAGACTCCCCAGCGGAAAGAGGCGGTCGACGCGGTACACATGATCACGAACATTCTGTGCCCGCGCCTACGAATCCCGGATCTGGAAGCGGTAAACCCGAACATAAGCATCCACCTTCCACACCTGCGCCTACAAATCCAGGATCTGGTATAACCGTCATCGAAGTTAGACAACCGAATCCACTGGGTGCTCTTGGAGACGCTTTAAGGTCAGCGTTCGGAATCAGTGGAGGAAATGGGGGAAATCTGCTTGGTTCTCTACTAAATAATGCCGCAAATTTTCAACAGCCACATTTCGGTCAGCCTCCTGGGATGGTGCACCTGGTTCCACACAACTTCCAACAGCCGCCACGTTTTGGTCCGCTTCCACCGCCACATTTTGGTCCGCCCCCTGGAATGATTCACCTTGCTCCGGGACGCCACTTCCATCCTCCCCCGGTTAACCCCATTGACGGGCTTATTAATTCCGTACTCGGCAATCTTTTTGCGGGTTAGCCAGTGGTTGACAGTTTCTAATTTATGGAAATCCTACTTTATTATATAATTATATTAAATTGATGTATGTAATGTTGGTGTTTATCAGTGAATAATTATATATGTCGCCCTTGAAGCGAATAAAAAAATATAATATTAATGTCTTCAATTTCATTTTCTAAGTACATATATTTAAGTTGCATTGCACCTTGAACCAGAAAATGCTGTTCATTATTGTGTCCATGGAACTTGCACTTTATTAAAGAAAGATGGCAACATTTAGTGACTTCACATGTTTTGTATTGGCTATAAAGCCTTATATACTCAATTTGCGCAAAACGTTGTGCAAAGTAATATTTTTGTTATTACTATTATTGCTTTACTACATGGTGCTATTATTATATACGAAGAATGCGATAAAACTCACATTATATTGGCACCTTGGAACAGTCTGTCAAATTATTTTGCTTCAACATCCGGGGCAATATTTTTAACTGTTGTCCCGTGTACTTCAGAAATAATTAGACAGTTTCTGAATGTCTGTAAAATTGTATAAAGGGCTTATTAAAACGAGGAGTGCATTTATAAGCCTGTTGTATGTGATGAAAGCATATTTTCTTATTTAATTTGTTTGCTCGTTAAAGCTCTATGTAGCGTAGTTTTATTTTGTCTCGCTCACAAACGCTGAAAAAGAACGGTCATAAATAATTATAAAAGGCTCGCGAAAAAATCTTCATGACTCATAAAACTATGGTATTTTTTCTACTACTCCTCACAAAACCCGGCGTCCGTCTGGCCGTTCGTGCGTCTATCGGAAGGTCTGTCAAGTGCATAACTCGAAAATTATCCAAGGTGTCAACATGAAACTTCATAGTTGAATACATTTTATTGAAGGAAATTCAGTGCACACTTACCCATAAGAACGTGGTTAATGTCGTTTTTTAACCCTTTGCATGCTGGGAAAGTCGTCTGCTAAAATGTCGTCTGTTGAATTTCAAAAATTAGCATTTTCTTCGATTTTTTTCAAAGACTACTATCAGAATAGCAAACAGTTTGGATCCTGATGAGACGCCACGTTTTGTGGCGTCTCATCAGGATCCAAACTGTTTGCAAAGGCCATCAAAATTCGGTTCCAGCACTGATAGAGTTAATGTTGCTACTGAACTGTTAGATGCGCTTTACTCCTTCTGATACATACAACAACGAGTCACACATTGCCATCTAGGTCTTTTTAATGAACCTGAAATAACCAAAGTCTTACTAAAAAGTCTTAGTAGAAAGTCGATATGTCATGCGATGGATGAGAATTTCGAAATATGTAGTATATTCGTTGTGAATTTATATCGATCATGTCACGGAAGTCAGTACCTAGTCACACTTTCCAAGTTCACCATATTTACCAGTATTGATGCCTATACTCTTGATTTTTTTTTGTGCCAAATTTGAAAAATGTTTTATTTTTATTTTAAAAATAATTTTATATTTGAAACATTTTTTTCATTACATACCTACTATCGCGTGAGACATTATACAATATTATAGGATGCATTAAACTATTAGTTCGCTATAATGTCAAGTTCTTATAAGCATTCAACAATTGAGTGATCGACCCTTCTTTCTGGCTGTGTAAAAAAAATTGCATTTTCCTGTTGGTTAAATTGATGATCGCAATCTAAACATCTAAACGCTTTACAATAATAGCTATATACATACATTAACATCCGCTCCATTGACGTTATGTTCTGTTATACACGAACGCAGAATGTTAAAGAAAGGTTGGATGCATGCATAGCATATACGTGATTGAAAAGTGTTTATATAATAACCCGCATAATTTTAAAGTTAAAAGTTTTGAAAATAAAAACTTATAACTTACGATACAAATATATTGAAACATCATTTACCATTCGTTTCAATGCACATTCGCTTATTCGTTGCACTGTGTCAGGGACTTTAAAGGGGCCTTTTCAAGGATTTTGGCATGTATTGAAGTTTGACATTAAATACTGTCTATTGATAAATGTAGATATGTGATCTAAAAAGCTCAAGAAAAAAGAATAATATTTAAAAAAAAAGTAACCCTCAACTGGGCTCGAACCACTGACCCCTGGAGTAAATGTTTATCGCTTAGACCTCTCGGCCATCCGTGCTCATACAATAAGTGATGTATTTTATACTTTTGATATGCAATCTTCGTATTATCGCAATATTACGACAACCAACAAAACTCTCCAAATTATTCAATCGTTTCTCGTTGCACCGCTTTATAATGTTCAGGGTTTTAAATCGTCCAAAGATGTATATAATGGATATTTTAGAGCATGGTAAATTTTCAGTATTACTGTTTCCTCACAAATATCATGACTACATGCGAATCCGAAACCATTTTTGATTATTTTGTCAATTTACCAAAGCGTGAAAAGGCCCCATTTAACAGAACCGATGACTAATGATATATAGCTTCTCCTTATTTGTAAAAAATATCACCTATATCGCTATTCACAGGTTTTCTTCGCCCCAAAAACAAATCGTTATTTTGGTAAAATTTAACTACACAGCGTGGGCTTAAAAACTGTGTTCACGATTGATAGTAACGTCTATATTCATCCATCAACGAACCGGCTTCAAGATCTAGACATTTATTGACACCATAATGAAAACCAAAAGTGGTATGTTTATGGTACAGTACGCTTTGCATAAAAGACGTAATGCTGTAATAAACGTTAAGTGTGTTCGAGGGATTTTGTCCAATGAGATTGCTTATTTTACGAGCAATATTTTCACAAAACACAGGCGTAGTAGAGAAAGTTCAAACAATTTCTTATTTCCACAACTTCTTACAACCTTTTTGCACGAAAATTACAACCTTTTTAGGGTATATACATTGTAAATGCTTAACCCTTTATTTATGAACTTGTTTAACCCTTTGCATGCTGGGAAATGTGTCGTCTGCTAAAATGTCGTCTGCAGAATTTTTAAAATTAGCATTTTCTTCTATTTTTTCAAAGAACACTATCAGAATAGCAAACAGTTTGGATCCTGATGAGACGCCACGTTCTGTGGCGTCTCATCTGGATCCAAACTGTTTGCAAAGGCCTTTAAAATTCGGTTCCCGCACCGAAAGGGTTAAAACGTTAAGGTACTATTTACGACAAATTTAAAGTTTAAAATCTTTATCAATGTTTCAAGAAGAAATCTATGCGGTTTCGGTCGCGGTAATTTAAGATGCCATACGAATACCTCAACTTCCATTGAGGTATAAAAATAGACTGTTCTTATGTACTCCATATAACCACACCCCCACCCCCAAATTAAAAAATTTGCAAATTCTTTTCGGTAGATGGCACTAACCAACATCCATTTATCTGCACATGCGCTTTACATAGGTAACATATAAATAAATTACCACAGGGGAGGGGTGTTTGCTTAATTGTTGAGTGTATCATTATATAAGTTTTCATCTGTGAAGTACCTATACAACAACAACAACAACAACAACATTCATTTGTTAAATATGATGCTGAAATTTGACATATGTTCATAACAGGACTGTAACTTTATGATAGAGCTGTACTGTTATTGTTTTTGTAGTTTTCACAACATCGTTGATCTGTTAATATTTCATTACGGGGAGCCCATTATTCAACAAAACTCATGTGCATAATAAAATAAAATACACTGCATTAATATATCTTTAAACAAGGGGTGTGTCAATTGAAATCTCTTGCAATAAGACTAGTTTTGAAGCTAGAAATACGAAGTCAACATACGATGTTTTTGCAATAATAATGTAGAATTGTTAAGTATACAATTAAGAGATCTACACTTACAGGGACCTTTTCACAGATTTTGGCATGTTTTGAAATTTGTCAGTATATGCTTTATATTGATAAATGTAAACATTGGATCTAAAAAGCTCCAGTAAAATACATGAATACTATAAAAGAAAGAAAAAAAAACAGGGCTCGAACCACTGACCTCTGGAGTAAATGGAGTAAATATCTGTCGCCTCGACCACTCAACCATCCGTCTTTACACCTGATTGGGGTATTACTTTATATAAGCCATCCCCGTAGTATCACAAAATATATCGACAACAACAAAACTCTCCAAATAATTCAATCGTTTTGTGTTGCAGCGCTTTTTAATTTTCAGGTTTTGAATCGTCAAAAGATGCATATACTGGATGTTTTAGAGCATGGTAAATGTTCAATATTACTGTTTCGTCATAAATATCAAAACTGCAACAAACTTTGCGAATCTGAAATATTTTTTTTATTTTGTCAATTTACCAAAACGTGAAATAAGACAGGGAGGTTATTTTTAAAATAGTTATTAATACGCGTGCTTCTACAAACCAAGTTACTTTAGCACTTATGTGTACACGCAGGTTATAAAATCCAGGTATGATATAACGTGACAATATAAAGTTTGATAGTCACGTGCGATTGGTTTCTTTGACGTCGACCAGTAGCCAATCATGTAAGTAAGCCCGCCAACGCTACTGAGCTTAACGTATTTACTATCAACGTTGCGTAAACTGCGGTTTGTAAATAGAATGATTTTACTCTGGTAAGTTATTGGTCGGCAATTAATGAGGCATAAAGTACCATACCTGTGTCATCGACAAAACAGTCATTACTACTACGCTTATTTAGAGGAAAAATAAAATTCTTGCACTTATATATAAGCTAAGCTAACACAGTCTTTCTATCATTGAATCTAGCGAGATGACGTTACTAAGGACCAATATTGATTTTTTTCTTGTTACTTCACTGTTTATTTTTTCGAAAGTACATGGACAAAATTCAGGTAACTACATTGAATTGTATTTGAATATTAATTGCTAGTTCTTCATATTAATTATCATCTTGCATTATTGCTATAATTATCATGATTATTTTATTATTATTAATGTTAAAATTACAATAATAATAATAATAATAATAATAATAATAATAATAATAATTATTATTATTATTATTATTATTATTATTATTATTATTATTTTTTTTTTATTATTATTATTATTATTATTATAAATATTATTTTTATCATTATTGTTATCATCATTATTATTATTATAGTTTTTATTGTTGTTTTTGTTCTTTTTGTTGTTATAAATATTATCAATATTTTAGTTATAAAACGATATCGATATGTTTTTTCATAAATAATACAAAATAATAATTGAAAAAAAATTGTATATTGCCAACAAATTGACACAGTATTTTCGATTTATAAATGGATGTTTGGTTTTTCCAGTGACACAAGATGGTTTTGTAGGCGCGTCCGACATTTTCAATGGTGCCAGCGTCCTCGATACCGCCATGTTGGATCAGTCGTCTGCTTCCGGTGAGTTCAAGAGTGGATTCCTCGGACCTCAAGACGGCCATGGCGACATTGCGCAATCACGTTCTAATAGCGTGCATAGCGAACATCCACCGATATTTTTCCACGGAAACAATGTCCATCACACATCGGGAAGTCCCTCACAATTATCACCATTCGTTGACCTCACCGGCGGCGTACAATTAGGTCCAGGAAATACAGTTGCCGTGAAAGAAGTTGAAAACCAAATGCCTGCGGTCAGCCAGGCACCTACCGATGGTTTCAGTAACTCTGGGGCATTCGACGGCTTCATTCAAGACGGGAGCTCCGGTCTTCCGTGGGAGCAGCCATCGCAGCCGGCTGAAAACAAACTTCCACCGGGTGTAACATTTATGGGTGGTAGATCCGATACACAAGTGGGTCAGACGCTTCGGGGTACACGTACCGGAAACAGGAGGCGCCCATCTTTCGTTGAAACTGAGATCCCTGTTGCTGGAAAACCGCAGTTCACTGCAGGCGCGTCAAACCTCGGTAATGTTATCAATCAAGGAACGTTTCCGTCAAGTGAAGTTCACGTCGATATGCCTGGGCAACATGGCAACACTGGCGGTACGGCAGTTGTTCACCGAGAAGGTTTAAACACCGGAGCAGTTCTTAACCCAACTTTCGGCTCAAACTCTGTGAACGTGCACGTTGATATGCAAGCTCAGCATGAACATACTACGATTCCGTCATCCATACACCACAATAACGGCCAACCGAATTCTGTTGGAGGTGTCCATATAGACATGCCAGGCGAACATGGCAACACTGGTCCACATCCAGTTGTTCACAGACAGCCCTTCAATCCCACTGACATTTTAAATAAAGGGCCGTCACTTCCGGGAATGAACGTTCATATTGACCAACCGGGCGAGCATGGAAACACCGCTAACATTGCCCTGGTCCATAGAGAGCATTTAAATCCCGGCGCTGTGTTGAACCCAGGCGCTCCGTCCCAGGGCGTTATCGGCAGCGTTCATGTCGACCTGCCTGGAGAGCACGGAAATACCGGAAATGTCCCACTTATTCATAGAGAAACCGGATCACCGCATGTACCGGGTACTCAGCAAATAGGAAGTGTTCACGGTGGATCTGGTGGCCTTCCTGGCGTTGGGCAGTTAATGGGTGGTGTACATGTCGATATGCCCGGTCAACATGGCAACCCGGGTAACCTTCCTGTAGTACACCGCGAATGGACGGGAACTTTCGGCACGAATGGATTTCAACATGAAGTACAACTCGATGGGTCTGGATTTCCGCTCAGCAATGTCCATGTCGACATGCCGGGCGAGCACGGTAACCAAGGAAATGCTGCGGTTATTCACAGAGAAGGAGTTCATTCGCCAGGACCTTTCGGTACTTCTGGTGTTGGGTTTCCGCCCACCGGTCAGTTAGGTAGCCCCGGAGTTTCGCATGGTAATGCACACGTCGATATGCCCAGCGAACAAGGTAACCAAGGCCACGCTGCGGTTGTTCACAGAGAAGGCTCGCTACTTCCAGGGCCTTTCGGCGCCCCAGGGTTAGGATTTCAACCAAGACCACAGTTCGGGGTCTCAAGTTTTCCGCTGGGGAACGTCCGCGTTGATATGCCCAGGGAGCATGGCAACCAAGGTCACATCGCCGGGGTACGCAGAGAAGGTTCTGCTCCCGTCGCAACGCTACCAGGTACGCAAGGATTCGGAATTTCGCCGCTTGTGCCCCTGCAAGTGCCAGGTTTTCATTCCAGTGGTCCTTTCAGTGGAGGAAGAGAAATCCCACGCGATCGCCGCCCAGTCGATCTAAGAGCAGACCATTCTGAAGCACATGTTGACATTCCAGGGAAGCACGGAAATCCTCTGAATAGACAACCCAGTCGTGTACAGCCTTTTGGAGGACATCGCATATCGATCGGACCGGTTGTTGCCACTGGGGTAATTCCGGGAACTCCTAACGTTCCGATACCACCTCGCCGCCCCTTTCGAGGTCGAGGTCTAGACAGGCGAGTACATCTACAACATGACGTCCCTGGGAATGTTGGTAGGGACAGAGTCGACTACCCAGCGGAAAGAGGCGGTCGACGCGGTACACCCGAGCGCGAACCTACTGCGCACGCGCCTTCTAATACAGGATCTGGCATTACTGTCGTCCATGTCAGACGACAGAATCCACTGGGTGCTCTTGGAAACGCTATGAGGTCAGCGTTTAGGATCGGTAGTGGAAACCCAATAGGCCTGCTCGGCTCTCTGCCGAACAGTCCTGCAAACGTCCCTCCCATGCAACGTTTCCTCCCGCCCCTTGGAAGGATGCAAATGGTTCCGGTGCGCCGAACCCAGACTCCCCCGAACAACCCTATCAACGGACTGCTCCAGTCAATACTTGGCAGTTTGTTTGGTGGTTAACCAATCGTTTAGAATTTCTACATTATGGAAATCCGATTAAATTATTTAATAATGAGTTATGTACGTTATGAGGCTGTTTGTCATGTATTATGTTTGTATGTGTATGGTTTGCTGCTATTTTATACGAATAAAATATGTTAATACATTACGTTTCTCTCGCTTTTCCCTTTACAAAGTACATAATTTTAAGATTATGCTACCATTGGAACAAGACATTGTGGATGTCACTCACTGGAGTCGTGAGTGGTTAACAAATTACTTTGGATATTTACTTTTTTCATAACCATCGCAACAATACACCATGGTGACGAATCTATTTCTACTATGGACACGTTACAAGGCATGTTAGTAAATAAATAACGCTCCCTGATGGAATGCTCAAGTCTTTTATTGCCAGTTAAGCTTGGAGTCGTTAGTCTTTGGGTCAAGTTAAGTGTGCAAAATAAAGTCGATAAACATGAAATATTAAGTTTATTTTATGATCAAATACGTTTAAATGGTTGAAAGCAAATATAAATGATCTTTGTTGTTTTTGTTTTTTTTGTTTTTATTTGTTTTGTTTTTTGTTTTTTTCAAAACAGATAAACGTTGATGAATTATAACCAACTAGAATAAAAGTTCACAAGGAGTTGTAACAGAAAATCAACTAAACGAGATATTCGTATATTTATATTCACAAGACAAATACGCAGATTGGAAAACCCATAAATCTGTGCAGATTATTTCATACGATAATACACAGGAATAATTTCTATTATGCAGCACACAGTTAATGATTATTTACTTTATAAAACATTCATCGTATATTTGTATATGTCGGTTTAAGATTGCTAGAGTGCGAGAATAAAATGTTGACCATGATATCGTATATACATGTGTATTCGCTTTAAGTAAAAACACCTGAATAATGGAACAATGATATATTTATGCATGTATGTACAAAGACAAATTCTTAACCCTCGCTTGTCTTTTATTGAAAGCACGTTTAAGTTACCAATGGCCAATACAATCGAAACAATTCTAAAAGTTGATGTCACAGCATTCGATCGGTCATTGCAAAGCTTAGGGATCTTAAACCGGTTAAATGACGCGTCGAACCTCCCAAGTAGCCCAAAATTTATCACTTCTATACGAGAGAAAATAAACATTAACCTCATAGCATTAAAACCAATAAAAGATCAGTGAAATTCGATTGTATTACAACTTAATTACTCAATGGTTAAACATGCACCACAGCAACAAAATAACAACTTTCTCAGACACAATGAAATGAAGTGCACAACTTAATGCCTTTAGTTTTTAAAAGATTTGATAAATAAGCACCATATAGTATAAACACGTGATAATCGCAAAGCATCTTAGGATAAACTCGCTTTCCTTTGCATGGTCCTTGTTAACCCATTTATGCCTAGTGGACTCTCCAATCATTCTAAATTTGATCGATTTATTTCCAAAATTAGGAATGTCTGGTATATTTATTTCTATATTTAGAATATTTCTAACATAAATTCCTTAAAGCAAACAGCGTGGACACAGATGAGACGCCGCATCATGCGGCTTCTCATCTGGGTCTACGCTGTTTGCCAAGGCCTTTTTTCTAGACGCTAGGCATAAAAGTAAACCGGATTCAATTCATGTGGGGACAGTGTGGGGACATGGGGACAGCGTGGGGACATGGGGACAGTGTGGGGACATGGGGACAGTGTGGGGACATGGGGACAGTGTCGTCCCTATTAAGACTGTTTTAGCTCATTTATTTATTTCCGCTTTTATTTAATTTTTAATTTTTGAATTTAACAATGAAGTCTTTCCCAGATAAAAATCTGGTCGAGTCTAAGTTGTGTCCCTGATTAACCTGTGCGGACAACACGCCAAACTTTGACGAAGAGCCACGCACAGGCATTTAGCCCCGTTCCCAGAGACAAGCTCACATGGAATTGCTGTCAAAATTTGATCTTATCTGAATTACTATTAAGATTTTAAGCAGCTCGCTCCTGGCAGTTTTGAACATCGTATTTTAATAAGATGTATGATGTTTAGTGACCGCTTTCAAGGAACTCTAACAAGAGTGTGGCTTAAAGAAAAAAGGCTAGAGGATTATAAGAAAAAAGAACACACCATTAAAACGCGCATTAAAATGGAACATAATTACCTAGAAAGAGACATTGAAAGAGTACCTATTGCACACGTATTAGTCACATTACAATGTGTAACCGTGTTATAGAAAATACGTATTCCGGTTACGTAAATATCGATTGTCAATGAGAAACTTTCGAGTTGATATAATATCTTCTTATCAAATTTGGTTTCCTTTTTTCATTTGATTTACCGAACATGAAACGATTTTCATACGTCGTGATGCATGTTTCTTTTGATGTCACGGCTACAAATCGCTGTCACGGTTTCGCCGCACATCAATCTTACAATAGACACGGTTCACACGCCTCTGTGTTGATGAATTACTTAATTGGATGCAACCAAAGTAGACACGTTAAATTGATTTTTATGGTTAAATTTGTTATTTGCCTTTCTTACGATCGACACTGTTATCATGACTCTGCATCACATAACATTCTGCAAATGTAATGAAAAACAAAACACAAAGTGACTGTAGCGCCGTTAAATGTCGCATCGCCGTTATATGTCGCAGGCTACGAGATTTGTCGCAACGTTGACGATAAATGTCGCAAGGAACGATAAATGTCGCAAATCCTACTGACGATATATGTCGCAACTTTAACGATAAATGTCGCAAAAATTTCAACTGCCGATATATGTCGCAACATTAACGATAAATGTCGCACACCTTTGTAATTCATGTTAAAAACGCAAACTTGAAGTAAAATGACTAAAACTTTAAGGTTAGATCTAGATTTCCCGACGAGGTTCTTTGAGCCGACTTCCACCAGAATGGTCAGTTTTTAGTTAGTATTGTCCGAAATGGTCAATTGTGGTCAGTATTTTCCATAATTGTCAGTTGCGGTCAGTATTGTCCGAAATGGTCAGTTGTGGTCAATATTGACCCAATCAATTCTTATAATTCTTGGCTCGAGTAGCCAGTTTTTGATTTCCCTGTTCTTAATGGACTGCTGTTATCAAGATTGGCCAAATGTTGTAAGATGTGATAAAACTGTTACATTATTACAGCAACACAAATTACGATGGAATTGTATTGAATATTGTATGTTAGTTACATGACTGTAGTACATGTATCATTATCTTAGTTAATGTATTACTATGTTGCAGACGCACTGGCATATGCCGGAGTTTGTATTGGCATACTGATGAACTGACTGAAGAATAATATGTTCTTTTTATTTTGTCAATATCGTTGCCTTCAATTAATGCTTAACATGTAGGCAGCGGTATTCTATGTCGCCGATTCACTGGCTCGCTGCAGAGTATCAATTTAGTTGACAACGTCATTTCACCAAATTAAAGCCATGCGATTGGTTAGTTATTGATTCTGTAGCCAATGAAAACGCTTAAAATGTTGTATTACACATGTGCAATGTGAAAAATACGTAATGTCTGTATTACATTGAAAACAAGGTATGGCATGTGATAAAATATGATTCAAGATATGACGGTCTATTGCAAGGAAAAGCAACAGGACACAAAATAACGAAACAATTAGTTTTTTATTTTACACTAAATTGAAAGACAACAAATAACTGCATGCTTCTACATATTGTAAGCAATTAGCAATAAGCAATTAGCAGTAAATGATTAAAAAATCATAATTAAACAATAAATGTAGACATTATAATCATTTTTAAATAAGATACTGTAAAATACCAACAATGTCTTTGTTGATATGATGAAAACAAAAAACAATAAGGCATTCTTGGTGGGTAAGTGCATATATATATATGAAACAACAAATACATCATGTTATGAAAAGCCGTAAAAGTAATTGGTTATATCACAAGTAGTTTTTGGGAACACAATCTGTGAACAAATACAAACTTTCATGTTAATTTTCATATTGATAAAATAGAATGGTAACACATATTGTGTATTCAGTTATTATGTTTTATGTATATCCATTGCTGCAGTTGAACATATAACGCTATGGCATTAATTGCGCCGTTGCAGTCTATACCAAATTCCTTCTACCGTGTACCAGCCGCATAAAGTACACCCCAGGAAACCCGATGCCTGGTGAGCAGCGTAAGACCAATCGAGCAGCGCGGTGTATTTTTGTATACATTTGTATGCATATGTGCCCACATACACTTACTATAGGTCTCTACAAAAGAAATTGCAACAAAATGGCTGGAAATTATGTTTTTTGTCACGAAAAAGAATTATAAAGTCGCTGCTCACATAAGGTGGCCCAGTCTTCTCCATTTGGTATCCATGTTTTCCCAACATGGTCATTAAAAAAGCAAATTTCTCCACAATAAATAGTTTTCTGGAGAAACCCTGCTGAGAGGTTATGGCAGACATGTATAAGTTTGTATAAATCCTTTAATTATTGTAAGGGCTTGCAAATTAAAGCAGTTTTTCTCCCCTAAATGCCTGGACATGGCCCATTTTGCCCGATCTTCTACTTCAAGGAGCCACATTTCGCTCATTTTTTAAGAAAATTTGTCAGGATTTTTTCTACATGTAGTCCAATACCTTTGAAATCAATGTTAATTCAAAGTTGTTTCAAATTGGACTTTGAAATATTTTAATTTTTCCAATTTACTTACCCTATGTATGTTAATTCGAAAATACACCGCGCTGCTCGATTGGTCTTACGCTGCTCACCAGGCATCGTGTTTCCTATGGTGAAGTAGCTAAACGCAGAAATAGCCATGCATTTACCCACGAGGAATTCCTTATAAGTTGACGAATCGCCTGGACCAGTCCACTGCCAGAGCCAGATATTGCGATTATCTTTCGAACACTGAGGGGCGATACGGTAACGTCACCGAACCGACTAGGGCATAGATACAACCGCGGAGGCGGTGTCTTACCTACTAAATACCCTATTTACCCGTTGAAGGGAGTATCTTGACAAAGGGCTTAGTTTTAGAACAATATCAACAATTATAGACCAAATCTCACGCGGCAAGTTCACATGGCGGTTTTGGTGAACGTGTTTTCGGTTCCTTTTAAACTGTACCATTTCTCTCAATCGCGCAATGTCACTGGTATTGGGCGATCCCAGGTCGCCAGCGTTCAGGTCATCACCGTCAGCGTTAAGGTCATCACCGCCAGCGCTCAGGTCATAATCGCCAGCGATCAGGTCACCTTCGCCAGCGCTCAGGTCATCACCGCCAGTGCTCAGGTCATCACCGCAAGCGTTCAGGTCATCACCGCCAGCGCTCAGGTCATCACCGCCAGCGCTCAGGTCATCACCGCCAGCGTTAAGGTCATCACCGCCAGCGCTCAAGTCATCACCTCCAGCGTTCAGGTCATCACCGCCAGCGCTTAGGTCATCACCGCCAGCGCTCATGTCATCACCGCCGACGTTCAGGTCATCACCGCCAGCGTTCAGGTCATCACCGCCAGCGCTCAGGTCATCACCGCCAGCCGTCAGGTTATCACCGCCAGCGTTAAGGTCATCACCGCCAGCGCTCAGGTCATCACCGCCAGCGCTCAGGTCATCACCGCCGACCTTCAGGTCATCATCGCTCGTAGGTGGATCAGTTTCCCACGTTACTTGTGCTGATGTGTCTACAATTCTTTCTAATACATGTCTATTATAACCAAGGGCAACGTAATGCTCACCCCGGCGCCCTCTGGGTACTGTCCAAGTATTATTAGAGGGTAACGGCTTGACAGTCATGATCTCCCATCCGGACTTATCAATGTAGTGGCACTATTCATAGTCGACACTATTAAAATCTGCATATTATACAGCTGCGACATCGCTTGCAATGTTATTTGGTCACCGTATTCATATTCTGTAGACATCCGCGACAAATAATTTCGTGGTTGCTCAAGTATTGAGTTCCACCAGTTTGCTCCACAAATCCTGTTACCAAGTACGGGTGTTTGCCTCAAAAAGGTTACTACGTCTTGTCTACGCGTTTGTTCCGACCTATGTATTCCATACTGGCGTAGGTGATATGAAACAGCTGCAAACTGACAGTTTCCGTTCCCAATAGGATCCATTACGACGGGTATTCCGAATTCCGATCTCAAGTTTTCAAGCTGAGACGATTTTGTTGTAGTTATGCAATACTGTTTTCGATGCAATCGTTTCTTGTTGGATGCACCAGTTGATGTACACGTATATTGTGTGCGGTTGCTTACGTGGTACCATTTTTCTTCCGAACGGGCAGATTGTCCTGCTCGAGCAGATTCGGGGACACGATATTTAATTTTGTACATGTTTGTTTTCATAGATCGCTTCTGTATTACATCATCTACTGCCCATATTCTCCTATTTAAAAAAACTTTTTTCTTATAGCGTAACAGCACTGAGTCTCCAATATTATAAATCGGTGTTTTGTTTGCCTTCTCTTGAGCTCTGTCGTTTCGCCTATTACACTGTAGTGTTGCGATTTTTGCGGCATCTCTTAGTTTCTTTATTAGCAGTTTGCGATTAAGCTTTGAATTGTCGTTATAAGGATCCCTTCCATAGTGAAGTTCATGCGGTGACTTCCATGCTAGACATTCTTTTGGGCCATTGTTTAGTATACGTTGATACTCTGGTAGCTGTTTTGCCCAGTTTATACCAAAGCTATTCGCATGCGTCAAATCGTATGCAATCTTTTGCTTCAATGTTTTATGCATCCTTTCAACTTTCCCCTGACTTTGAGGGTGAT
>NC_068358.1:11540400-11570400 GCF_020536995.1 Dreissena polymorpha
GGGTTCTCCTGAGCACCGCTGGGTTCTCCTAGTGGAATAAACCTTTCATAATCACAGACCGGGGAACGCAGCACGCAGAGTATGCCCGGGCGTTCCATGGATACATCTCTACAGTTTCCGGGCTATTTCGGCGTGAGAGATACATCATTCGGACCTCAAATGTTTGAAAGAGTACATGGATTTCCACCGATGCTTCATAGAATGCCAATGATATTTGTCGATGGCAGAATTCCACTTCCAATACTGCTGATTGGGTTTGACCGGCTCTTTGGGTTCTCTCCACGAGGGTACGTCCCGTTGGGCATATCGGAAACATGAGACGATCATCGTTCGTGGACAGAGAGATCACTGATGCCGAAAGCCCGCAGTTCACCTTTGGTGCGTCAAACATTGTTAACATTATGAATCAAGGGACGTTAACATCGCTCAAAGAGACGGTTTAAACATGGGGGGCAAGCACAATTTTGTCTCAAACTCTGCTAACGTGCACGTGGGTATGCCAGCTCAGCACGGGAATACTGCGACTCTTGCGGCCTTTCACTACGAGAACGGCAAACCGAATTATGATATAAGTGTTGACATGCCAGGCGAACACGCCAACACTGGTTCACTTCCGGTCCACCGCGGTACACGCGGTAAACCCGAGCATTATCAAGAACCTACAGCGCCCGCATCCACCAACCCAGGATCTGAAATAACCGCTGGAAGCTCGCGGAGACGCTTTGAGGTCTGCGTTTTGGATAGGTGGAAAAAACGGCAGAAGTCAGCTAGGTTCTCTGCTGCAAAGTGCCGCCAACGTCCAGCAGTCGCCTCGTTTCGGTCCGCCCCATTATCATGATGATGAAGACGATGTCGATGATGATGACAGTGATAATGATGTTGCTGCTGCCGATGATGATGATGATGATGATGATGATGATGATGACGATGATGATGATGATGATGATGATGATGATGATGATGATGATGATGATGATGATGATGATGATGATGATGATGATGACGATGATAGTGATTATGATGTTACTGTTGCTTCTGGTACTGTTGCTGTTGCGGATGATGATGATGATGATTGTGCTACTGCTGCTACTGATGATGATGATGATGAAAGAACTGCTGCTGCTGCTTACGATGATGATGTTATTTGGCGATACGAACGTTGCTGTTGACACAAAACACTCGATAACATATGCGGATTGTAACTATTTTAGGTTTAAACAAATTGCATCAGTACTGCATTTCAATTGAGCCGCTTCAATGACCAATTTTCGCATGACGTTACTGAATCGTAAGTTTAATGGACTTTTAAAACACATTTCAAACATTTTATAAATGCTTTAAGATGTGTTTCTAATTAGCAAAGAAATGTATAGCTATTTTATGAATCACATAATTATGCAAATTTTGTATAACCAGTAATTCGTCAATTTTAATTTGCTTATTGCTTTTTAAAATAAATAATCATACGCCTGAAACATTGGCAATTAATCAATGTAAATCACAAACGAAAGGTATACAACATGTGGCAAAAATATTCTATTATTTATATGAATTTCATTGGATGGTTACATAAAATTATGCATGCGTGAATACTGATAAGCGAACCGTTCATTACCGGTACATCAGGTATATATCTCCATCAGACACGTGTAATTAATAGTGTCACATTAAATGGACTACGGGATGTTTAAATTGTAAAAACTCGTAAAACTATGATTGTTTCAAATAAATATTATACATGAATATGTAATTTAACAGGGGGGAATGGACTTTTCGAGAGAAAAAAAAAATATTTAACACATCGCAAAGTAATTTGCGTTAAGATTGAGTTCAAAGTCCAAAATGTATAGACACAGTGCTACTGAGCATTCAGACAAAACAGACAGCTCTTCTGTATGGAAGCACATCATGATCTTGTTTAAATGATTGTTAAACACGTATATGTACTGTATTTACTGGCATGCGGGGAATCCGTTGTGGATAATTTGCCATAATTTGAATACAGCTTTAATATAACGATGTACATATGGTTTGTCTTTCAACTGAACAACACACTTCAATAAAAGTTTTGCGATTGACAAGTTGCTCTAATATTGAAAGACTTCCAAGGATAACTTACAAATGGCCATGGTGTTGTTTGACATAATTAAAAACTAAAGCAGCAGCCGCAGCAACAACAACAGCATCAGCAACAATTGAGTTCCTATAACCATGACGATATACGCGCTCCTGGTTCTACTCTCTACGGCACGTGTTTTCAGCGGTGTTCAAGCGATTCATGCAAATAACGAAACACGTATGTACACGTACACGCAATTACAGTTGATCCGCGCCATAAGTACATTTTTCTTAATGTTTATTGTCAAAAATGTACGGATTTTTTAATATTTTAAAATATCCACTGTTCAACTTTTTAAAGATAATTATTAAAGCTTCAATGTGTAAACATTACGTAAACAATCCGTTATTTCTTGCATTATTTGTTCACATCGTATTACAAAATGATACTTTTTTATAATATGTGAAAACAACTGAAATAGTCATATATTCTGTTATTACCCGATGACAATATGCTTTGGATAAAAACAGACGTTTATAGACGTTATAAATCTGGGTGCTATTTAAAGTGCGTTAACAAAGATTTCGTGGCCATTTAAAGTGATTCCAAAGCAAACGTGGATTTTATTGATTTAGGGGGATGTCTTGATTACACACCACTTTTAAATACTTATAAATGTTCCCGAACTACTGTCGGCGTGTCCGTTAAAAAGTTTTTAATACACGAGCAATATAGTGAAATATAAAATTGTTAATGAAGTATTTATTAAGCGACTGTTAAACACAATTATTTCAACTTTAGATAAACAAACAGCTTCATTTTTTTCGGTATTATTGATTAATGACACGTTGAATATGTGCATGTTTGCCAAGCATCATGTATCACTGAAATTATCATTACCATGTATACACGTCTGGCTTTGCTTATCTATCAAAATATGATTGCTACATAAAGCCTATATATATTTGTAAACATTGGGAACATGCCATTTTGGAATGTTTAAAATAAGCGGAAATACCGATAAACATTATTTAACATGGCTTAAATATGACCGATTACAATTTCAAGCCAGTCTTCGCTTAAATTCTTTATATTTTATGATGATGTATCTATGATGTATCTGACACAATTAGAACGTATTAATAATCCCTGTTAACTGGATTAAATTTAAGTTTAGCCAAATATGAATGTTATTATTAAGCTTAATTTCCGTATATTTGAGATTTATTAAATAAAATGATTCGGATCGCATGAAGTATGACATCAATGTGATACAGTTAAACATAAACAAATAAGCAAAGAAATGCAAATAAAAATTAAAATAATCCATGCACTATCATACGCGATAACTATAGGAAAACAACTTAATGAGAGTTCATTAAAAACCAAGTTACGATCAATTTGCGATATGGTAGTCGTTACTATAATGACTAACAAAACGTAAATGTCAATAGAGCATATTCATGTCTTTCAAACCAAACACGTTTTACACGCATTCAAAATAAACTAAAAAAAATATATATAAAAAAAACGTTGACAGAATTTCATTTAAAAATTGTAATAATAATTAGGGTGATCAAACTGGTCATCGGACATTTACCTCTAAATGTTACCTTTCAATTGATAGTAATCTCATCCACCAATTACAGATGCATTGCAAGTTGTACGCGTTAAACAGCTAAAGAAAATATTTGCCCGCATTTATATACTTAAAGTTGCTTGAATGATTTGACGGATTATCCTTAAAGTGTTAAATGTAGTTAATGTCGTTAAACCACATTCAATACGCAATAATGATTTTATTATTCGTTTAATATCATATGTACTTAAAGTGTTCGCAGTAACCTTTTATTATTTCTAACAAATTCATGTAGTTTTGATCCATTTCTAGAAGCGGATCGGGTGTCGAGCACTGGCGTTGGTATTGCAACGGGCAGCAACAATGCACGGTTGGGCATTCCGGTTCGTATGGATGTTCTTAAGCGCCTGGAGATTCCGGGCGACCCTACAAACCCTGTAAGCGTCCCTGTGATAAGAAGAATCCAGGTCGGGCCCAGAAATCCGGCGGTTGAAGATTTCCGTTCGCCAGGAGGATTGACCTTAACCGACACTCGACTAGATAACCAAAGACTAGGGCGAAATCCTAACAGTATGTCCAGGTTCCCTATTCCGATTCAGGACGGAAGAGGGCCGCTGAGACCTGATCTGGTACAGCACGGCGGCGACTCGTCGTTTTTGGAAGGGCGTCGAGTATCCGGCGCTGGAAGTGACGTGCCCGGGCAACGTGGAAATATATCCCCTAATCCGTCCGTTCATAGGGAATTAACAGGCGAAGGCGGTTTCGCCGAAAGGCATGTTCCGTTCAGGGAACAGACGGTATCGGTTCCAAATGACGGCTTTGTACGCATACGTTCGTTATCTGAATTTGAACACCACGAATCTCCTTCAAGCGGGATAGGGCAACCAATAGGTTTTCAAAGAGAACATTCCGGAAGCTCTGGACAAACTCACGTAGATCTTCCGGGTGAACACGGAAATGAGTCCCCGTTTCCCGTTGTGCATAGAGCTTCCGAGGAAAGGGGTAAAGTGCATGTAGATTTACCAGGTCAACATGGGAACAACTCCCCACATCCAGTATTGCACAGGGAAAGTGACGGGCAATCCGACGGTCGTCCTTCACAGAGGAGTACAGATGTGCACGCGGATATGCCCGGCCAACATTTGAACCTATCCCCATATCCGGTTGTTCATAGAGATACTTCCGGTCGCATCCTTAATGTTCCATTACAAACCGATACAGACTTGCAAGTAGATTTACCGAGGCGGCTTGGGAACCTTGCACCAAATCCGGGTGTGCACCGGGAGCGTTCCGCTGCGGGAGCACTTAGCGGCTCTCCTAGTGGATTTAGCCGTTTACCAACACAGACTGGTGAACGCAGCACGCAGAGTTTTCACGGGCGTTCCGTGGATACATCTCGACAGTTTCTGGGCGATTTCGGCATGGGAGATAGATTCTTTGGACCTCAAATGTTTGATAGAGTGGAAAGATTTCCTACAATGCCTCGTAGAATACCAATGGGTCTATTTTCGCCAGGTTTCGTTGACAGAATTCCACTTCCGCCACCATTTCTGAGGTTCGACCGGCCCTTTGGTTTCTTTCGTCGAGAGTTTATGCCCGGTGGCCATTTCCACCATGGAGAACTCATGGGACCAATGTTTATGGGTCCATTCCATCCATTCAGAGGCTTCCCGTAACACGCACAAGTTATGGTTTTAAATTGATCGTGAACTAATTTTGTGTGGCGCATCAACTGGCCATGTATGTCCATTCGTGAAAATGTGGCAAGCAAAGAATGATTTAACCTTGCAGCATTTGGTTGCATACTCCAAATAAATGCCTAAATACTTTAGACAAACAATCGAAAGGCGAAGCGATATATTCCTGTGTTCTGGTCCATGTATTATATTAATTAAGTGGAAGAAACAAAACCGATAGACCTCAGTTTCGAAATAAGTTTCCGTACAAGTCTTTAACTTCGTGTATACAAGTGCTGACGTTTGGGCGGAACTGCCAAACGTTTAAACAAAGAACAATACAACCAATGGCTACACAGTATTTCGTTCTTCCACCACGAACTGCTTTTTCGGTAATATTATCGTGTGTTTCGTTAGGCATGTTTTGGAACCAGCGGAGAACAAATAAACATTGAATTTTGTTGATTTTTTTATGCTGTACAACTTTCGTGGAATTGCGAAATGTGTTCAAGTCATCCCGGGTCACAATATGTGCCTCGTCCCAGATTAGTCTGTGCAGTCCGTAAAGGCTAATCAGGGACGACACTTTCCGCTTAAACTGGAGTTTCATTAAGACGAGACTTCTGTGAAACGAACAATTAAATAAAAGTGGGAAGTATAGCTCCCGATTAGCCTGTGCGGACTGCACTTGTTAATTTTTGGTGTGACTTAACATACATGCATAGACTAGTGTGGTGTATTTATTTATTGTATACATGTATCAAAGTATAACCATGCCATTATTCTATAAAGTAGATAAAATAAAATCATGATGTGTTATGACTTAAAAAAATTTATTCATTTCTTCAGATATTAATTGCTTAAGAAGACTCCGGCATAAGTGTCTTGTTCTGTGAAAGCTGGTCATAATGCATGTGCGTAAAGTGTCATCCCAGATTAGCCTGTGCAGTCCGCACAGGCTAATCAGGGACGACACTTTCCGCCTAAACTTGATTTTCGGTAAGGAGGGACTTCCTTGAAACTAAAAATACCATTTAAGCGGAAAGTGTCGTCCCTTATTAGCTTGTGCGGACTGCACAGGCTAATCTGGGACGACACTTTGCGCACATGTATTAAGCCCAGTTTTCTCAGAACAAGACACATAAGATCCCATGCAGCACCAGATGTCATGTAAGTTTGTATCATATACAAGTGAGGAAGTGCATTTATCACATGCTTGTTCAACGCCTCTGTTACTTAGAGATGTTATTTGTATTCAGTGTAATATAAACGAGTTCCGTCTGAGTATCATATTGCTATAAGTATTTCATTATACATAAATGGACCATGCTCTGTGAAAAAAAGGTTTAATGCATGTGCGTAAAGTGCCAACCCAGATTAGCCTGTGCAGTCCGCACAGGATAATCAGGGGGACTGCACAGGCAAATCGGGGACGACGCTTTCCGCCTAAACTCGAATCTTCGTGAATTAGAGTCTTCCTTGAAATGATACATGCAATTTAAGCGGAAATTATTGTCCCTGGATAGTCTGTGCGGGCTACAAAGGCTAACCTGGGACGACACTCAACGCACATGCATTAAACCCCTTTTTATCAGAGCATGGCCCAAATTGATTGAAGGAAAAATTATCCAAACCAGGAATAAAATGATGCTGAGCCTGATGTAATGTTTAGTGGAAATGATATTTGTATAGGGTAATATGTCTTAAATGTGATGCAAGCGAGTAATGTGTTTATTGTGAAAAAGGTATTTGTATAGGACAGCATGGCTTGAATGAGATGTCCGGGAGCAATTTAGTAAGTTGAGACTGATATTTTTAGGGTAAAATGGCTTGATTATGAATCCATAGAGTATTTCGTGTAAGGTAAAAAAATATTTGTAGATAGAACATGGCTTAAATGGAAAATCATGAAGTTATTTGTGTTCGGTAAAAATATATTTTGTGGAAAGTAGCATGGCTTAAAAGGTAAAACGTGTGTCTTGTGAGAATGAAAGGAATAGGTTCATTTTGGGTCGAAAATGGCACCATGAGATAATTTAATTTTTCATTCAGAATTGAACAATAATTGCGAATTTATTGGGAATTTCGATCAAACGTTGACTATAAGGAAAGACTAACACTTACGTGTGTTGGTCGAAATACCATGTATAAATTTTAGCGATAGCGAGCTATTTACATACTAAGCTGATATGTATATGCATATATACATATGAATGAAGGAATTCAAAAGAATATTTAAGAGTCAAAAGAATAGATCATTCTGTATAAGCTACAGCTAAGATCAAATGATGAATTGTAGAATGCTTCAGCCGATATTTTGATAATTCCGCGAGTGTCATTTGGAATAATTTCTCCATTTAAATTCAGATCAGCCTTTTTATAATTGGGAATGTGATAATTAAGTCATTTACATGCGAATATCAATATAATTTATGTCAGTTTTTCCTTTTAAAGATTATGATTTAGTAAATTGCCGAGTATGTTAAGACAAACGTTATGAATTTATTGACGTTACATACACATACTTTTAATTAAGGTAATTTGCGTCTTAATATACTATGGTTTGTTATTAATGTTAGATTTGAAATACTTGCATATATTGTTAATAAAGTTATTTCAAACATGTTGTAATTACTTAAGTAACAAAAATGTTCGTATTATTGCTTGTATCTAAATTACACACGTGCGATAGCTTGTCAATTTAAATGTTCAATAAATGACAAATTAAATAATTATGAAAGTGTTCTATTTAATTATTAAAGGCCTCGATACATTAAGCTGCCATTAAAATACGTATTTGATAAACAAAAACAATTCTAAACATTGACATTGAAAACATTGCTCCATGTACCTCTATAAACTAAAACTGCAGCAGAAATAACAGACTTCAGAGCCAACATCAATACAGCAGCAACTGTGAGGAATGAGCATATACTGGTTATTCTGCTATTTTGATGAGTACTTTATCATAATTAGTGTCCATATGTGTAAAGTGATACTGACACTAATATGTATACAGAAAGAAGCAAATTCATCCATGTTAATCTTAGAAGAAATGTACAACCAAATGTCAAGGCGTAATACACACTTCGCAAAAATGCGTCGGGATTATATGAATCAAAATTGACAACTATTAAACTTAGCTGTCACGTGATGATATAATCTGTCAAGAACGGCATGCATATTGTTTGATATCGCATAGGTCAATCAATCATTATTGAATGGTGTGGTCATTAATGGATAAAGTTAGAATTGGTTCCAAAACAAACAATGTCATGTAATATTTCTGAATTTAAATGACGCATATTAAACGGACATCTATGGCAAAATGACTAAACAATAAGAGCGTTCATGTATAATTGCAATACATAACGTTTCTGTAACCAGTGAACAGTTGAGTGTGATAGGCGAATGAAGTGTGAATAAAGCATGAAAAGTTATCATTGTCTTAAATGGGAATGAGCTCAATTTAATGTAATTCCCATAACAATAAATCAATTCGTTAATATGTCCCTTTTACTTACAAGAAACCCTGCACATTTTTGCACGTGTCCCAACGAAGTTAAGTCCTGTTTACTATTACAGTTTCCTTAAAAGGAACGTAGACTTGACGTTCTAGATATAGTGTATTGTGTTGTTTGTAGTTATTACGAATTGCATTGTGATCATTTTAGATATGCTTTTACCATATTGTGCATTTTGTGTTAAATAAAGTGTGTTGTTTAACATTCATTAAATTAAGTAATGCAATTTATGACATGCTATTATTTGTCACTGCATTAAAATCATATAATATATTTGATGCATTATTCTATTTAAGTTTTTCTATAATCTAACGACTGGAACAATATTATGGAAACTGCAATCAGTGGCAGACTAAAAAATCCGTTTATTGTAAACACTACAAGTTTACTTTTTTACTTCCTGAAGAAAATTCGTTAATTAAAATATTTTACCACTGCAAGTTGTTAGATTCAGTCCGTTTTATTTACACATTATTTAACAATGACATATATTTTTAATCTTAAAAATTACATTAAATACATGTATATCAGCTTTGGTAAATGAATAATAGTAATTCATATTTCGACTGCCATATGCATTTGATCTCTACAGTTTGTATTGACTGTCGAAGGTAAAGTGTATCGACTTACAAGTTACAAAGTTTACATATGTTGCAGATTTTGTATTTTGCTTGATGATGCCTACATTCTGCTCATTCAATTTATTACAAATGCACATTTTCATAGTTTTCACAACACAACTCGGAAGATAGAACAGAACAGAGCGAAAAGTGTATTTGTGACTTAGGCATATACCGGTACATCTCATCACCAAAATAATAAATGCACATGCGTCCAAATAACAAACAAGGTTTTATGCATTTTTACAAATATATGATTTGTGTGAGAATGTTATAGGTTAGAGAAGGATCGTTTAAACTACAAGATAAATGAATGTTCAAAATCCGTTATTAATTCAACAAGATATGCAGTTAAATATCATATACAACATTTCAATTGTGGTTCAAACAATTCTCTATATTTTTCAGCTCTTATACAGAAATTAGCTAAACGTATCAGTAAAGATTTTCTGGTCTCAATCATTATTTTTAAAAATTTAAACATAATTGGTCTTCTTCTGTAGAAATCAGGTATAAGTGTATTTCTTAAATTATCATAAATCGGACATATTTAAACAAAACGGTGCTCGTCTTTAATTTCATAATCTGTACACAATTTACAAATTCTTTCATTTGGGATGTTTTGGTGCCTATCACAAGGTGCGTGTCAGTACCACGTGACTTTTTCGGCTATGTTTGGACAATCGGATGTCAACAAACCATCGCTTCAGGTAACGTTTCTGATAATTTCTTCATTAATTCAAACCATTTTCAATAAAACAAAGACGAGAGCCCGATCATTGTCAAAATACACAATTGTGTTAAGTTTGCGCAATATAAATTAAGTATTTTTTTTCAAAAAGTGCAACCGCGTGTTTGAAAACACACAAAGTGAAATGCTATGTGTGGTATATTTGTTATTCAATCAACAGAAACGTTCATTATAATATTGTTGAAGGTTTAAAAAATAGGGCGGACATTGTAATTCTTCTGAGAGAAGCTACATATATTGTATGTTTGCGCATATACATCTGATTCGGAGTCTGTGTATAAAAATGCAATAATGCTACGTGTGGGACACATTTTTGAATTGCTATGTGTGGTATGCAAGAATGTTCCCGTCAGTTCTGCATTTAATCTGAACACAGTTTTGTAAGAATCTAAAACATATACTTCAGTCTGTACTGAAAATATATCAAATTAACCAAATGTTACATGATGGAATACTGAAGTAATTGTGTAATGTTTAAACAATTTATGTTTAATTGAACATAAATTTTAAATAAAATACACTGCGTAATTGTTATCAAACCAATGGTCTTTTTTAACAAACACGTTATGTTGAACTATAATATTTTCTTTTTTTTTACTTATTGTCTTTAAATAAATATCATGATTGATATTTCTGCCTGATTATTAAATGCGGTCCTTTATAAATGAATGACAAAGAAAGTTAAAACACTTGCTTTAAAATGGGTTTTACTTCTGATGTTTTTCAGACTTGACTAGGATTAGTAGAAGGATTTGTAACGCTTTAAGGCGCGAAGCTGTGTTAGAATTAGATGGACACTATCAAACCACACGGAAGGTGTTATGCGGCAAGTTAATTATCAAAACCACAGTGACAGAGACGGAACCAGCTTCATTCTGTGATGTTTACGGAAAGCTATTTCAACTAACTATACAAACATACCATTTAATATGTATTTTGGCATAATCAAAACAAAGTATATGTATTGATATTTGTGTATATTTATGTGTTTTGTATCTATGTTATTAATGAAATTGATTAGATGAATATAAAATCTGAGTATATATCTTAATAAAACAATTGTTTCATAACAAATAAAAATATAAATCCAACGATGATTGTTTGTGGTCTATTAGGTTCATTTAGTTTCCAATATCATCTCCATATGAATATCTTAAGTATATCAAAATAAACACTTCATTAATAATAACATTGCTTTATAACCAGTATGCACATGTTACAATAGAAATTAAAACACCAAGTACAGAAAGAAGTACATCAGTTTTCGCAAAGTAACAAATCTTGCTATGCAAACATATAAATGATCTAATAAACACGTAACAAATGATCATCGCAAAAAAGTCTCGGCTTTGGGGGTTTATTATACCAACAAATGTATTTAATTGTATTAATACTTCATGAACTCAATTTCAAATGAAATCTGAATAACTGAAAATAGTGTTAGATGTTTAATGAAAATGCGCATTCGACCCGGTCATGAAAGGGGCTGCAAGATCTTGTTACCACCGCACCAAGTAATAAACAATACATGTTGTTCAATTTGTTGAATTATCAAATGTGTATTTAATGTTTACTTTGATTGTTTTCTTTCACTGCAATACTTGCACCATCTGGTAACAAAACAAACAGTCTTTTAAACTTTTGAACATTAACTATATATGACAACTTTTCATTGATAAAGATATCAGTACGTCTCTTGAAGGTGCTCCCAAAAATACTTTTATCTCCCTGAAAAGAACAAAATACACATGAAATAAACTGTAAAACTTAAAAAAAAAAAAATAATTGTCATGCGTGATTTAAAAGATAGCTCAATAGGATTTAGATACGAATACATGATTTTACAGAAAAATAAGTTATTGAACCTTTTGTCTATTTGTTTAAATAATGCTGTATTATCTCTTTATGCTTATTTAATAACTCTCGTTACGGTCTAATATGTTTCCACATTCCTGATAAAAAGCACACAACCATAAGTTCAATAACACTTTTTGTAATTTTGTTACAATTATATTCACATGACACCTTACACCAACAACCCTTACGATTTTGTGTATTAAACAAGTGCCTTAGTTGGAAGTAACAATTCACTGAAAATTTAACATTTTGTAACAATCAATTTTATAGAAACTCACAAGAAAAGGTTTGCCGCAACAGAAATATTTTCCTTCCGTGCGTGGGTGGCTTTGTGTTTGGAGATTCCCGACTGTGTTTTGACCTCTCTGACCTCTGTTCCCAAACAAATGGCGTTCTACAAGTAATAAATATGAATATAAATTATCGACAATCATGATAATTTTGAGTAACATGAACGTCATGATTATCTTATTTTAAGCACGCAAAACAGTACCAACAATGTTTTATTGACCAACTTTTGTTATTTACACAGACTTAAAATACTATTGATGTTTATGTCAATCTTTCGATTCTCTAGTTCAGTTTGTATACCACACATAGCATTTCAAAAACGTGTCATACACATAGCATTATTGCATTTTTAAGCACACACTCCGAATCAAAAGTATTTGTGCAAACATACAATGTATGTAGCTTCTCTATGAAGAATTACAATGCCCGCCCTATTTTTGACGATGCGAACAGCATCGTCCAAGGTTTGATAATCACCTTAAAAAATTCACAATGGCAACCTATGTAAAAGACCGAGCCAGTCCGATTGAGATAACTCGATTTTTCAGTTACTTCCCTTTTGCATTCGCCACTGCGTAGGCATTGTTAACATTCTCCTAGCAGAGTTGTCGTTCGTGTTTCAACATTCAACAATGGCCGCCACCATGAGAGTCTCGATTCAAAACTTTCTTACTGCATAAATTGGCTTGTTTCGCTATTTAGAAGCTGTCATTTAGGATATGTGAATTATTTATTCACTAAATCTCCGCTTATGACAACAATAGTTGGAGTTCGAAGGATATATACTCGATGTGAATGAAGGACTTTCTGGATCGTAACAGCTTGACACGGCAAAACTGGCATTCTGGTATTTTTAGTTATCAATATAAGTCACATTGTGCTTTATAAATTGTATTCGAGCATTTTGCGACTTATTGAATGACTATGATACCCGATATCAACATTTCATCGGGGATTTGCATATCACCAAGCTGTCATGAAATTCAACATTGATTTCAAACTCTTTACTGGTTTGTATACTCTTTCTTAGTGTTATTACTTTTTATCATTTTAAAGTTAAATGAACTTTGTCACAGTAAAAGAGACATTAAGGCGATTGTGGCCAGTTTGGATCTAGATCAGCCTGCAGTCGCTTGAAAGCTGTTTGCTTAAAAGCGTTTTTCTGACAATAACAAATAATTTGCTTGGATACTGATTTGACTGCACTTATCCTGTGACCTGGCTCAAATAATAGAATTGTCATTTATCAAATTATTTATTTGGAACATTTATCAATTGTTTTTCTTGTCCCTCGGGATCAATGACTCCAGCACTTTCCTGTTGAGAATTGAATACTGCTAAAGGCGATGCAAGGGGCGTGAGAGATGTTGCACCTTCCAGTATCGCTCGATTGTTCATTGTCGGCTCGGGTACTACGTACATGTACCCCGGGTACTCTTAAGTATACTTATATGTATCCCGGGTACGGTAAATATACTAAAATTTACCCGGGAAATTTAACCCTAAATCAGTCGTTGTCGACTATTTTTTTGTAATAATTATGAATACACTTCAGGGCTTAACAATAACTTTTTTTTTCAACTAGCCCGTTCGGGCAAGTTAATGCAGAACCTACTAGCCCTGACCAATCTTTTATGTGCCCTGACCCAAGTATTATAAAAACCTTTATATTTATCATTCAACTTGTATTTTCTTGTGCTTGGAGATGCGCAATTATGATTAAATCATTCTTATTAGCTTGCCTTACTATTGCTATTGAATTCAATATTCATCTATTTAAGACAACTATTTGTAATCTTCACGCCATTTCTGGAGAAATTTTCTTGTTTTTTTTATTTACTCATACTTTCTCTTACTTTCCTCCTTCCCTTTTCTTTTCGTATCCGAGGAACCCCCATCCCCACCCGTAAAGCCAAACTTAAACAACGATATGAACTTTAAAACCTTTTTTACATAGATTGCCGGGTTACCGTCTTACAAGAAATGATTAGTGAATCTTAGCAAAATAACGTGTTACGGTAGTTGTAACAATTGTACAGGGTTAACTCTCTACTAAAAGACGGGATTGACCATTAATATAAGTTTTGCTAATTGAATTGCGTAAAAAATATTGTCAAAACACTTCTAATCTAAATAAAGTCTCTATCTTCCTCTAAATGGATTTATTAATCGTCTAAAGGATGGAATAACTTTTCCATAATGACAACAAATTAAAATTATTTAAAATTGATAAATAACTATTAATTTTATAGTTACTTTGTGTTAATATCGAGTTTTATACCTTCATCATTCCGGACGATCCTGGGCGATCCCGGCTTTTTGTTTCAAACGTATTTTCATTGAGAAAACACGTCACTTCGAGGAAACCAATCAAAAACAGTGTCTAGCGGCATTGCGTTTAAAAATAGGTACTGACGTGTTTTACCAGGAAAACCGCCGGGGATTTTCTGAATTATCGGCCTCTTTTTGATTGCAATCAGGGGGTTCCGAATCTATTTCGAGATACGATCCGTTTGTTGTCTCCAAACTCACTCTGGGATTTAATTGTCATCTGATCGTACTGTATTAAGATGTGTGCATCTTTGAAAAGCTTATTTTAAACGCAGTTTATTGATATAGAACATATAATCCCGCCCAAAATACACACGACCGGTCGGGCATGTTCCTGGGACATTGGCTAGCCCGGACCAAGGTACAGGCAGTGAATGTCGTTCGGACATGCCTTAGTGTTAAGCCCTGCACATTTATGTCAATTTTCTGTAGAATGGCCTCTATTTTATCGGAACACATACTCAAAAAGCATGTTGATGCAGTGTTTTTTGAAGAGAAGTGTGTTTAAGATAATCGGATTTTGGGCGCGAATACAACTCTGGTACAGTCTAATATGGACCGAGTACAATTACGTTTATTTACCGTACCTGGGGTACAAGGAAGTATACTTAGAGTACCCAGGGTACATGTAAGTATACTTAAGAGTACCCGGGGTACATGTAAGTATTACCAGAGCCGACAATGACCAATCGAGCTCCATTATCCCTCATGAACCGACTCAAAAAAACCGAGTCGGCAATATTTGACTTAATTTTTGGTTTGGTAGCTCTCGAGGGATCGAAATTTCAGAATCTTCCTAAAAGCCCTACGGGTTTGATCCCCAGAAGCGACATTGAAAACTAGCATACTTTGTTATCTAAAAGGCTGCTAAACCTGATATACAATGATAATGTGAATTTTCTCTCACATGATGTTCATCAGTCATATTATATAAAAACTTACAGCAGTAGTAAACAACTGGACAATAATTAATGAACGCATCTTTCTTTTGTCTTTGACACTTTGATTTTGACATGGCCTAGATTTAAATATGTGACTGGACTTTACAAGCACTCTTGTAACAGAGCTAAAGTTTAAATGTACCATTGAAGATCACCTAAATCCAGATTTGCTATTCTAGACGTGTGGAAAGTTTTAAGGGTGTGACAAGTAAGCAAAAATTGGTCATTACCCAGAGGCCACAACTGATCTATGACTGTATTAAAACAAGAAAAATCAGTGCCTGATTTAGATTTCCTTAAATAGTTCAATAAAAAACTAATTTCATAAGCCTGGTAACAGTTTAACGGTAATGCTACCAATGTGTCACACCAGGGCCTTGAATTTGAAATCTAGGACATGCATGGTCATTTCTTCATGAAATAAGGACACAAAATTGTATTTTAAGTCCTTAATTGACCTGGCTATAGTTCTCAGATTATTATAAGCTCAATCAGTATATTTATATCATTATTTATGCTTTGTGTATTGTAAACATATACACAATCATGCTGTTACATGATAGCAATAAATAATATCAAAGCTACCCATACTATAAAGGTCATTGACAAAGCTTATGGTCAAAATGTGAACACATTGAGTGTAATCGCCCTCTCGTGCCAGCAAAAACAACACGTTGACAGGTTGTCATTTTTTGACAGTTCTACTTTCACTTTCATTTTGTGATATCAAACTATTAACAATTATGTGGCTGAGAAAAATATCGCCATTGCTGTTTATGCCCCCGGTAGGGTGGCCTATATCAGTTGAACTGTCAGTCAGTCAGTGTGTCAGTCTGTCCGTCCGTCCGAAAACTTTAATGGCCATAACTTTTTTAATATTGAACATAGCAACTTGATATTTGGCATACATGTGCATCTCATGGAGCTGCACATTTTCAGTTGTGAAAGGTGAAGGTGAAGGTCATCCTTCAAGGTCAAATGTCAAATATAAAGCGTCTGTCTGTCCAAAAACTTTAACATTGGCCATAACTTTTTCAATATTGGCGTGTATGCGTATCTCATAGAGCTGCACATATTGATTGGTGAAAGGTCAAGGTCATCCTTCAAGGTCAAATGTCAAATTTTGCAATATTGAAGATAGCAACTCCATATTCGGCATGCATGTGTATGTCATGGAGCTGCACATTTTGAGTGGTGAAAGGTCAAGGTCATCCTTCAAGGTCAAAGGTAAAATATATGGCTTCAAAGCTGCGCAGCAGGTGGCATTGTGTTTCACAAACACAGCTCTTGTTTAATATATTTTCTGCACATTTCTTAAAAAAACTTACATCAATACACGATTTTCTTCGTTAATTCAATCATTCCTGACAGACTTGTGTACATATTTCGCTTACATTTTGACGCGCGTAGGTAGGACCGCATTACCGCTTCCGAAATGTGTATTCATACTATTGCCTTCGAGAAACTTATCTGATGTTTGACGGAAAGGGCCGAAAATGTGCAAATGAGGGTCAAGTTCCCCACAGGTACTACTTTCCCGTTCCCCCAATTTTTTTTCCGTACCTAAAATTTTTCGTACCCAATTTTTTTTTCGTACCCATTTTTTTGTTCATCCCCAATTTTTTGTTCGTACCCAAATTTGTTTCGGTCCCAATTTTTTTGTTCCCAAATATTTTTTCGTACCCAAATTTGTTTTCATACCCAAATTTTTTTCGCAAATTGTTTGCACCAAATTTTTGTTTCGTACCAACATACACAATTGTGGTGATTGTGGTGATGTAGATAAACTTAACTAGATGCTTTTATATCCATCCTCTCAAAAGCATCGTCACACCAGTACTGTCAGTACTCTGATTTAAACCTTCGACAATATTATAATGAACGTTTTTGTTGATTGAATAAAAAATATGCCACACAAATCATTTCAATTCGTGTCTTTTCAAACGCGCGGTTGCACTTTTTGGAAAAAAATTCTAAATTAATTTTGCGCAAACTTAACACAGTTGTGTATTTTGACAATGACCGGGCTCTCGTCTTTGTTTTTTGAAAATGGTTTTGAATTAATGAAGAAATTATCAAAAACGTTACCTGAAGCGATGGTTTGTGGACATCCGATTGTCCCACACATAGCCGAAAAAGTCACGTGGTACAGGCACCTTGTATCAGCTTCTATAAACAGATTATGAGAAGATTATCCCAAATTTGCCTGTTTCTAAATTAAGAATGTTCAATTTATAGTTTCAAGGTCTTTTCATAATTAGCCATATCAGATTAGAATATCAAACTTGGCGGGCTTCCAAAATAGCATTCGCTTACAAATAACTACATGTCAGGTATTGCGTAGTTTAAACTTTATAATGCTCAACCTTGATAAACAGGCGTTATGTGTTATTGATTTGAATACTTTCGCTTTGCAGCAATAATGGGTAGCATGTTTCAGTGAACCGTTAGAGCGCGGATTTGTGAATCAAAAGTAATGACTTTTCAGGAAAAATGCAATAATGGAGGATGTGGAGTAATGGATCTGATAACAACAAATGTCTTCTGCATGATTGTTACGTTGATCCAAATGTGGACGGATAAAGTGCACTCGCTTATGCCGGTAAGATGCGAAATTTAAATATTGACCCACTTCATTTAAAATAAAATGCTTATACGTGATATAAAATGCAATTGATGAAGTTATTTAAAGCGCCTGATCAATTGATATCATAACAAAACGTTAAACAAAACGTATACCATAAGGGTCATGTCAAAAGGGTTTCTATAAGGAAGTTGACATTGTTTAGTATGCTGTGATAATATACGTGGCATTTTATACTTGTTGTCATGCTCTCTTTTTTAAAGAATTTGCTGATGTTCAATTATTTAACTTGCACGCGCATATGTTACAATCATTTTTATAAGAGATGTGCATGTAGAGATTGTTTTAACTTTATTGCGGCAATATGTGTATTATTTATCGGAACATGCATGTGATACGAAGAATGATAAATGATAACAGTTGCTATAGTGAACAAGACTATTGCCAAGCAATATAGTCCCCTACCGGCTCCACCATTGTAAAAAATTCCACCATTGTCAGATTTTTTTTATTTGTTGCCATAGCAACCAGATTTTTTGACGTATGAACAAAATGAAATGACGTGCATAATGTCCATATTGCCATCTATCCATGTTTCAAGTTTCATGAAAAAATATTCAGAACTTTTTAAGTTATCGCAGGATCCAGAAAAGTGAGACTGGCTGACAGACAGACAGACAGACAGACAGACAGACAGAGCGCAAACCATAAGTCCCCTCCGGTGAAACCGGTAGGGGACAATAAAACACGATATTGACAAAAAATACTGGTTTAAATATTATCACCACTCGTAACTGTAAAATGTCAGTGTGTACAATCATGTGACCTACATACTTCCCAGTGTAAGTAAACTATAAAGACAGAACACTACCACGGTGTAATCAATTAAACCTACATTCAGTTTTAATGTTCATGTCGAGGTGTATAATGTTCTAATGTATCTGTGAATACAAATCTGAAGCGACAAAGTTGTGCTATCGACCATGCAAGCATGTCGTATATCCCATATACTACGCTTAGTGATTATTTGGCGGGACGATCAAATAGGTCATATATAAATTATCGAATAGCTAACATTTCTAAAACAGCTCATTTAATCAGTTTCAGAAAAAAGCGATATCGTATTGCCAATTATATCGTGTGTATTTTATCCGGTTGATTCACGTTTAAGGAATGAGGAACATCTCGTAAACCTAACATTCCTGATAACCGTGTGGCTGTACATATAAAATACTTATTCGTAAATGGATATGCTTATTGTGTGTTGGTACCTGTCTTGTGTTGAACAATTCATATGTTATTGCATCAATCTTTGTTTGGTTCTTGTTTGACCTAATGCGACATAGGCCTTCGTTTATTTTGTTCGTATCTGTAATGTTAAGTTTTTTGCACATTTAAAGATGAGTATACACAGCAACGTTTATTAGAGGTTTTTGTTTCTAATACTGTTGTACATGCACATTTCCAGCATTATAGAATCATGGGCCAATGTCCGGTACAGTCCTACTATGACATCACTGTGTCCGAAAATGACAAATGCAGTCCGTGCTCGATTTGTTCAGATGGGTTTCAAATAAAAGAAAACTGCACGGCAACACGTGACACGGTTTGTAAACCCTGTGAACAGGGAACATTCAATGACGTCATCGGCGGGGAGTGCCGGAAGTGCCGCGTATGCATACCAGGTCAGTACACCCAGCGTCATTGTCGAGCGCATAAAGACGCCAAGTGCCGAAGTTGTCCGATGTTCACGTTTTCAAGCCGACCAAACGTCGGCGTCTGCCGATACTGTAAGACTTGCTATGAACACCAGACAGAGGTATTAACATGTAGGCGGAATCGGGACCGGAAATGCGGACGATGCATGACAGGTATCATTGGGAGCTTAATTAATATTTTTAAGTAGTTACAAATGCTTGTTGCAGTAATAAAAGACAATATTTTAGTATTATATTTCGTTGTAAGGACCGAATTAATATCGAAGTAATCTTTATGTTAACTACATGTAAATATTGACTAATCGCACCATCCTCCCTGTCATTGATTTGCTACTGTCGCTTGTTGTTTAAGGGTTCTTTAGGAGATCCGATGGCGGCGGTTGTCTGCAGTGTCACCCGGAAGTCCATGTGCCTAACTTTAAAGCGTGCTTGCATAATAAGGCTTTAGATCTAGATAAGACCTATCCCCAAACGGAAGTTGCGGAGTTGCATGTGCACCGCAAAGAAGGTTTAGTAACACTAGAATTTTCATGTATTGTATTACGCAGTTAGATACTGAGCAGAAATCCATGCTCACACCAAAGTACATGTTTCTATTCAGGGATAATTTGAGTCTTGTTCTGAGAAAACTTGGCATAATGCGTGTGTGTAAAGTGTCGTCCCAGATTAGCCTGTGCAGTCCGCACAGGCAGTACGCACAGGCTAATCAGGGACCACACTTTCCGCATTTATGACATTTTTCGTTAAAATAAAGTCTGTTTTTAGCAAAAATCCAATTTAGGCGGAAAGTGTTGTCCCTGATTAGCCTTTGCGGACTGCACAGGCTAATCTGGGACGACACTTTAAGCACATGCATTATGCCTAGTTTTCTCAGAACGCGACTCATTTAGAGGATGCGTTAATACAAATTTGTGAATAACTGTAACCTTACGATGAACGCAGAATATTCCAATCACACTTTCATAATTCTAATGTAAAAATGATTAAACTATATTTTTTAAATGTTATTATATTCACGATTGATTTAGATGCAATGTGTCCCTTATATCTCTTATATTTTTTTGGTTTAGGCAATCAAGTGTATGGTTCTTTTATTACTACGACCATTCTTACAACCACTGTCGAGGATCTACCGGATGACATTTCATGGCGTATTGCGGCTGCAACCGGAAGCTTTGTTGCCAGTTTTATTTTGCTCCTCATTGGACTGTGTTTTTTCTTCAAAATGATAAAGATCGACTTTCTTAGCAGCCCGCCGTATGTCGTGCGCATGTGAAGAGGGTGATTTCAAGGGATATGGTGACAACACCACGTGAAGGCCTTAAGTATATAGGGAATTGCAGCGTTTATTTTAATAAGTGACCAGAGCCTGAAAAGTATTCTGGTAAATTTTTGAAAAGATTGGAGACGCGTTTTTATCTGCCGCAACATCGGAAAGCATTTGTAGCATTGACTTTGTGTTGGTCGAGCTGTTATTTATACAGTTCAGATACGCAACGTTTCCATGATATGTGTGAGCGGCAAACTCTTTTCCCAATGAAAGATTTTGACTTTTTTCAGTGTTGTGTGGTTACGGATTTCATATGACAGAACAGGGTACTGAATCATGTTTAACGTTTATGCAAATAGCTTGGTGTGGTGTTCATTATTTTGTATTAGTCTTTCTATTATTATTCAACGTTATGACGGTTCTTAACATTGTGTATATTATGTTAATGATTGCGAACATGTTTATTTATGCTCGTTCGTTCGACGTCCATTAGCAAATTTAATAACGTCGATATATTTCATAGTAGATAACACTCTTTAGAGCCGCGTTCTGGGAAAACAGGTCATAATGCATGCGCGTTAAGTGCCGTCCCAGATTAGCCTGTGCCATGCGCATACGCTAATCAGTGACGATACTTTCCTGTCTTATGGAATGTTTCGTTTAATGGAAGTCTGTTCTAAAAGAAAATCTAGTTCAGGCGGAAAGTGCTGTCCATGACTAGCATGTGTTGACTAAACAGGCTAATCTGGGATTACACTTTACCCATATTTATTAAGTCCAGTTTTCACAGATTGTGCCCCATTATATCGTTCAATTTACATAAAATCATTTATCTTATTAACTTCATGTGGTAGATACTCATGTGGTAGATAATTTACATACGTTGTAAATATCCTTTAATTCGTGTTCAGCGAATCGCATAATTATCGTGCACAAATTCGTATTTCTCAATCGCTAACTTTGCGACTGAAACCATGATATTGTCAATATTATTTGTTATTATTTTCTCATTTGTTATGGTCACTTTACATGCTTTTTCGTGTAATATGTTTAATGCAAAATATTTTCTTGTTGCGTTTTGACATTAAACTAAAACACTTATACATGTTTGTTATTTCCAACAATTTATATACATATATATGAGCCTTGTTCTGAGAAAACTGGGCTTATTGCATGTGCGTAAAGTGTCGTCCCAGATTAGCCTGAGCAGTCTGCACAGGCTAATCAGGGACGACACTTTCCACCTAAACTTGATTTTCGTTAAGGAGGGACTTCTTTGAAACTAAAAATACCATAAAAGCGGAAAGTGTCGTCCCTGATTAGCCTGTGCGGACTGCACAGGCTAATCTGGGGCGACACTTTACGCACATGCATTGAGCCCAGTTTTCCCAGAACGCGGCTCATATATATGAATGACAAATGAATGAGACGCGTTGTCGATCTTGCGGATAAAAACTTGGTCACATTGACGTCTCTGACGTTACATCCTGTCTCGTTGGTGGTTTTGAAAGTCGCCAATACGCGAACGTGATAAAACGACAATTATCATGGTTTGTCGCTTTTGCGTGTTGTAGCTTTTCAAAACCGACATCATGCCAAAGCAATATGTCAGAAGTTAGCCATCATAAATGAGGCTCAACAAATATCACATTTGTTTAGCCCTCGCACAGGGAAACATCGGCGCCCGACGTGTTTCCCTCATTCATATCACGTCTTTGCCGTTTTCCAAACAACACTTAACCTAGCGTGGAAAGCAAACTGTTGCTTATGAAGTCATGTGGCGATGTCGTCTTCGCAGTGGGGTGGTGCATGCACCGATCATGACTGAGCACGTGCTACTTGCCGATGCCTGTCAGAGTGGACTTCACTGTTTTAAGCAAACCGCCTCCGTTACCGTATATGCCGTCACCAATGGATCCAGTCCGGTCTAAACCCGGTGTAATTGGAGGATTACAGAGAATCTGTCTCCCGACGGAGTATTGTAAAAGTTGAGAAATACCCTGCATTTGTAAAATGACCATGGCCGATAAGTTTTAAGGAGTTAACTATGCTACTTGTTATTTATTGATGTTGCTATACAATGTTCCGCATTCAAACATACCGGCTTTGGGAATGTTTTCTTCAGGTAAAATGTTGACCATCTCATTAAAAATTATGAGATACCCGAAGTAACTAAATATCGCCAAAGCCGCTGGTGAAGCCAAGAAAGGCGCCCTTTGCGAGAAAGCATGAACTTACGGACCAGTTGTCAAGCCGCCGTTGTTTTTACGAGAAGTATACCATGGATACCGACATTTTGTCCGCGAATAACATTCGCTAGATTGCTGCGGATGTTCGCGTCGCTCGTGTGTGCAACGGCGGCATCCAGTCCAGCGTGTTGCGTTGCTCTCCCGATAGGTGCACGTGCAAGTTATTCAGGTGTACCGGTCCGCTCCTTGTGACTTCCTGATAACCTAAGGGGAGACACCCGGCGTTGCCATCCCATTCACGGTGATTGACATATACGGTGGCCAGTGGTATCGGGCCTATTAATGGACGCTCGTAGCGAATATTGGGAACTTACCATGCTCTCAATTGCGGTCCACGTGCACAGAACCTTATGGAATATGACTACTTAATCGATGACATTGCAAGAAGTCCTTTCCCGTGAATAATATGGGAACTCTCGATGCTTTCGTGCTCGCCACGAGGGTCTGTTAACGCTGCCTTCAATCTCCTCTGGGTTCCCATTTTCCCCGAAAAGCATTTCCGTCAATGAGCCAAAAGCCGAGAGGGTGTCCATGATTTGCCTAACCTGTCCCGGAATTAGAAATAAGATACACGCTATTCTCTTTGGGATTTTGAAATTTGTTTTGCCTAACCTGTCACGGAATTTGAAATAAGATACATGCTACGTTCTTTGGGATTTTGAAATTTGGTCCTGTGAGAAAGAGGAGCAATATATCGTATAAGAAAATATTTGCTGATTATTGAATTAATATCATGCTTACATTATACTTTCAACACTAATCCTGCACAGGAGTGTTATTCTTTTTCACAAATGGTTATAAATCAAGATCTCCGCATCATCGGAAAACTCATCGGATCTGTCTGTACAAATGTACAAACAGCGCTTACCAATGGTATTTACTATCGGATTATTATTGATGATAGTGCATATGACTGTGAAATGATTTTCAACGTGTCAATTTGCTCTGTATTCCCATAAGTGTTGGTTCTTTTTTTTGGTTCCATTAACCTTGCTCACTCCGGAGTAAGTCTATCGGTTTTATTTCGAGTTTTTCGAACATCACGTTTAAATAAATGACAATTCTTTTTTAAATTGAGGATTGTTTACAGATTCATGCCTGTATACTCAACCTTCCGTTTGTTTAATTCGCCGTTCACCAAAAGCGCAATTGCGTGTCATGTAACTGAATATTTAAGTGTGAATATTTAATAAAATCATGGTATGCAAAATTCCTCATGAGTCGTGGTTAATTTTCATCAAAGATGTTACATCACAAATATTTTTTTAATAAGTTACCATAAATCATTATTAACATTATCATTAACCTTTGTCTTTATATGAGTTGTTGTTTTTTCAAAATGTTTATTATCTGTAAACATCAATTTAATCGTGTGTGTTGATAACGTGTATGATGGATATACATGCTATTAATAGCTTTTAAACTGACGTTGCAAGGGAGGTTAATTTCTGTATGTCAAAAGACAATATAGCATGAAACAAATCGATAAAATAACGAGTTGGTGTTTCTAAGAAACGCTATATGAACGATACATAAACCAGGAAATATTTCATAAGAACGTATTGAGTTATGATGAGTTATATTTTTGATCAGAAAACGATGGTGAATGTGTCATAACTCTTTTCCATAACGACTACATCATATGCGAACGGTTAACGAAGGGATACCATGCTCTATACTCACGACTCAAAAAGAACCCATAACTCAACAAGCACCTACCATATTTATTTTTTGTCAGTAGTGCTGCCCAGTTTTATTTTCTATACCTTACTTTTCCCACTTTATATACTTGTCTTATTTTACACAAAACAACAAAAAACAACAATATTTTTTGCGAAAAAAGAAACAAACAAAACAATATTTTCTTTCGAGCATGCGAGTTAATTATAGCTCATTACCAACAAGCAACATTGATTTCTCATCCGACTGACGTCACATCCGGCTCATACGTAATTACGTGACCACAGTTTGACAAACGCATGCTATCAACAAACGTGTCCAGTCTACGACACAAAGTGGGCAGTGAATGAAGTAGTCACGTACAAGGACAATGTCGTAAACTCAATCTCACGCTGAAGATATGTTGTTGATGTGAATTTTTCCGTTTGGATTGCGAAATACGTTTACAAATACATGTAATACAATTCTGTTAACTGTATAATATTTTGTTTTGTTGTATTTTTCTCCTTAATTTATAATGACAACGAACATTGAATAAAACATCAGAATAAAGTAGGTCATTCCTGTATTATTATTACATACCAAATAAGGTATTTCAAAAACGAACAACTCACAATACCTCATTACCTCATATGCCAAGAATAACAAGACAATATAATCAGTTTTGAGCCGATCTCTGAGAAAACCGTGCTTAGTGCATGTGCTCAGATCAACCTGTGCAGTATCAAATCGGATCGATATGTGCATGATCACCCGTTGTGTTTCTCAGGTCACATTGAAATAAATGTTACAAACTAAAAATATCAGTGTAATGTACGTTCACTCAACGAAAGAGGACAAACTGGAACGAAAGGTGATTTGTTTCAGTAGGAATATGAGGACTATCAAATCAGAAAGATAGATCGCGCAAGGAGAAATATAAAGAGAACATTGGTTGTAACCATTATTCTATCATTTCTAGTTGGCTATTTGCTATTTAAATATTAAAACAATCATGGGCGTTGAACGGTTGTAATCAATCAACGTAAGTCACGAACGAACGGAATGCTCCATGTGTATGGAAAGCCTTGACTGTCTGATATGTACAAATGAACATTGCTGTGTCCAAATAGAAATATATTTAGTCACTTTGTCAATATATTACGTCAATATGTCATTATATTGGGTGCGTGTGTCAATATATTATGTCAAGCCACCCTTATATTTAGTCAACGAACCCATATATCATGTCGATGTGACATTATATTATGTCAATACGTCATTGTATGAGGTGCATTTGTAAATATATTATGTCAAGCCACCCTTACATTGAGTCAATATGTAATTTTGTTGGTTGCATTTGTCAGTATATTGTGTGAAACCATCCTTATATTAAGTCAATATGTCATTATATTGGGTGCTTTTGTCAATATATTAAGTTAAACCATCCTAATATTAAATCAATATGTCATTATATTGGGTGCATTTGTCATTATAGTATGTCAAACCATCCTTTCATTGAGTCAATGAACCAAAACATCATTTCGATGTGACCTTATATAAAGTAAAAACATCTTTATCTTGTGTGCTTTCGTCATTATATTGAGAGGATCAAATTGACCGGGTCATTTCCTACTGTGCACCGATACATTAGCGCAACAATTTGCGGCAACGTATCGGTGCACAGTGCGACATTATAATGACGAAACCACTAAATATAAGGATGGTTTTACATAATACAATGACAGATGCACCCAATATAATGACAAATTGACTTAATATAAGGATGGTTTCACATAATATATTGACAAAAGCACCCAATATAATGACAGATTGATTTCATATAAGGATTTGTTTGAAACAATATATTTACAAATGCACCCAATATAATTATCCCCACGCTTTTCGAGAAAAAAGTGAGGATTATGTGGTTATCTCCGTCGTCCGTCCGTCCTGGTCACTATCTCCTCCTACACGATTAGCACTAGAACCTTGAAACTTACACTTATACCTACTGTGTTCCTTCAGATATTGCTTTCATACTTGGTACGCATGTGTACCTGGACAATGCCTTTCCATGCGCATGCAATTTTTTAACTTGGGGTCCGCGTTCAGGTTTCGAAATCTGCGACCGCGATTAAAAAAATCTCATAACATGTGTCCCTTCAGATATTTCTTTCATATTTGGTACGCATGTGTTTCTGGACAAGAAATTTCCATGCGCATAATTATTTTTACCCCTGTGACCTTGACTTTGAACTTAGGGTCCGCGTTTAGATTTCGAAATATTTTATGTGGTTAACTCCGCCATCTGTTCGTCCGTCCGTCCTGGCCACTATCTCCTCCTTCACTATTAGCACTAGAACCTTGAAACTAACACAAATAGTAGCTATTAGCACATGTGCGACAGTGCACTATTTGGAATTTTGATCTGACCCCTGGGTCAAAAGTTATGAGGGTTGGGGTGGGGCCGGGTCAGAGATTTTCACAATTTTTTTAAATTATTTTACATTAACTTCTTCTTCACACCGATTTACTTCAAATTGATACTGAACATCTCTTATGACAATACAGTCAATTTCAACTATGCATGGTTCCATTACCGACCCTGGGGCGCCCCTGGGTCAAACATACGGCGTGGGGATACGCGTCGGCCTCTGCCGCGCCATTTCTAGTTACATATTGACTCAATGTAAGGGTGGCTTGACATAATATATTGACACATGTACCTCATGTAATGACGTATTGACATAATATAAGGTCACATCGACATGATATAGGGGTTCGTTGACTCAATATAATGGTGGCTTGACATAATATATTGACACAAGCACCCAATATAACGACATATTGAGTTAATATATTGACAACGTGACTAACTATATTTCTATTTGGACACAACAATGTTCATATTGTACGTATAAGACAGCCAATGCTTTCCATACATGTGGCTATATGATATAATACTGTACTTGTAAAGTGCATTTCACTTCATAGTTCTGCACCGCAATAATATCATGCCCAAATACAAATTAATAAAACGAGCAAGTTTATTTCCCCAATAGGTGTTAGTCAAAAGATTTGACCAAGTGATTTTAAGTCGTTAAAAGCGTATGATACAATATTTTAAAAATAAACATGTTATTTTATATACATAAGTAAATACCATGATCAAGGCGAAATTAAAGTCAGAATAATCATTTTCGCTATGATTGAGTTTACAACGCGCAATTGTGCTCATTTTCCTCTATACTATAGACACAGTATTGTTATACAGTACTACGCATGTCTACCTGTCCTTCTATGTTATAAACACATTACTATATGTAAACCATATACAAAATATGCATATCATGACCTGTCATTATTTAATAATATATGTTGCAAAACAATTATCTTTATTACTGATAATGCAATATGTTTGACGGATTGTACTTTAAACTTAATTAAATTCACCATTTAATGATGCGGTCGCCTCTATTTGCAAAAAAAATGTAAATAGCAATTAAGTTTATTTCATCAAATTAGATTATGTGTTTTTATGTATTCATATTTATGTGAAAACAATAACAGTAAACATATTAATTGACAATACATCTATGTTGAATGTTAGATTGCTCATATTTGATTACTTGATATATATTAGCATTTTTGCATCAAACTTATTGTCATGTTATGCCACGATTTATAACATTGCAAACACTTACCGAGTAAACAACAACTGACAAATAACATTTTAAAATTAATTTGTATGCAAGAATCATAAGAGGATGATCTCGGAAATGTAAAATGCTGTAAACAATGAAGCAACAAAAACAACAAGGGACATCACGGCTGCTGAAAGGATTTTATAATATCTCATAAAATGATGAAATTAATTGGTATCATTTTTAACAGTTAACAACTATTTCCAGATGGTCGGGTGTCGAGTGTTCGCAATGCTATTTCAACGGCCAACATGCATGCTCGCCTAGGATTCCTATTCCAATGGATGTTTAAAAGCGTCTGAAGATCGACCATATAAATCTATTAGACGTCCTTGTAATAAGGAGAATACAGACGGGAACACCGGCATGGAGAAATCTTTGAAACTTTCGGAACTCGTCGGAAGCACGATGTAGTTCTCACGAGCTGCCCGAAGACCATCTCGCGTTCGCTCGTACATGTTCGGATATCGTTTGCGGATAATTTACATGGAAAATATTTCACACACAAAATAAAAACGAGCATTGTGTAGCTCGTTCAATCTATGTTACCAGATCACATGTAGCGTTGAAATTTTTGGCTATTGCTATAAGGAACACTGTGATTTTGTTTGTGTAAACTTTATTTTTTGAAGTATTTTACGAAATATTCGTTGAATTCGAGTGTTAAAGGTGCTTTAAAAAACACGCAGGTGAACTCTTAATAACACTTTTACATATTGTATCATAATAGTTTGAAAAGTGTTCGTGCTACATGTATTTTTTGGTAGGTTGTGTAGCGACGCTTTCATTGTTTGTTTTGGGCTGTATTCTTATATTTCGTTCAACATTGGTAACATATAACACTGATATTTTTTGTATTTGAGTAAATGCACACAATTTCACGATAATTCGCATCTAATATGGTTTAATAACTCTACATATTGTTTAAGTAGTCTTAACCAAATTAGTACAGTCCAGATTTGAAGTCGGGAGCAAACAATAAGGTACATCATGAGCTATCCTTTTTAAAAACAAAATATTCAGTAAATACAGGTAAACATGTTTGCTCTTTCACTTACATAATAGTTAAGCGTGTACAATTTATTTCACGTGGGTAGTTTATGCTATTTCGTATATAAATACTATTTTAATAATTGTTTATTATATTTATTATTATTGTCATTATTATTATTATTATTATTATT
>NC_068358.1:11572900-11685400 GCF_020536995.1 Dreissena polymorpha
TCAACAAATGTCGTCTGCATGTTTGCTGTGATGTTACAAATGTCGATGGAGAATGTACACGCGCTTATGCCGGTAAGATGCAAACTGTTATAATATTCTCATGTCCAAACTTCATGTAAAACTTCAATCTCGTAAAACTTGCTGACTATAAACGATATGCAATGCAATTAAAACACTTATTCAAGCCCGCGGAATCATGATTGTGTTTGTTTAACAAAACATGGCGAGCAGGGTCAAGTCACCTTGGTTGCATTCAGAATGTACCAGGAAGTTGATGTTTGTGTTGTTAGTGATCATGTACATAGCATTTTTTTTACTTCATGGATATGAGTCCTTAACGCAGTTGCTACTGTATAAATACTGTATTATATGGGGGTTAGAGGGTTAAGGTATGGGTTAGGATTAGAGTCAGGGATCGGGTTTGGGTTATGGTTAGCCTTTACCTTAACCCTAACCCGACCCCTAACCTTAACCTAACCATAACCCAGGCTTATCTCCCCTAACACCATGCCTCGCTCGTTGCCGTTGTCCTCTTCCCAAATAATACATGCATACGCGCGTGTATATGGCAATCTTTGCTATACGCATATGCATAAAGATATTGTTTTCATATTCTATGCGTCCGAGCATGCACTCAATTAGAAAAAATGAAATACGATACATTTTACAGCAAATGAAACACGATATTGACTTACTATTTGGAATATGATATGAGCTGTGAGCGTAACTTCAAAAGGCTTTGTCTGAGGATTTATCTGACCTCCTTACAGCAGTGTGTTCAGCATAAATATGCTGTGTATTTATCAACTATAACTAAATGTACGTATGCACGTTTACATATCAGGGCTATATTATTCTCAATTTGCTATGTACATACAAGAACACGATACGAGTGTACTGGATCATTTAAACGTGCTAGTTTTTACCCATATACCTCTACGGTATTTTGCGGGACAATCAGAAATGTCATATTTAACTTATAAATTAGCAAATATTTTTCTAAACTGAACACACCTTGTACAATGCAAATTACGTGGCCAATCGTTTTGCATTTATATTTACGCTGATATCTCCGCGATTATTTGCAACGAGAGAAACAACTCATAAAACAAAAATTCCTTATGTTAAAATGGACGTTGGTTTATCGATAATGCATTATTATTATTTTTGTATAGATTATAGACATTTTACTTATCGATTTGCAAATATTTTCCAAAACTAAACGCACCTAGTACAATGCAAATTATGTGACCTATCGTTTTGTGCAAATATTTGTGGGTTTATATTTTAGCCGATACCGTCGCGATTATTTAAAACGAGAAACAACTCATTAATCAAAACTTCCTTATGTAAAAATGTAAATTAATTGATCGATAATGCTTTATAGCTAATAGAAATTTAAAGGGAATTTTTAACAGATTTTCAAATGACAATTATTCATATGAGTCGCATTCTGAGAAAATTGGGCACAATGCATGTGCATAAAGTGTCGTCCCAGATTAGCCTGTGTAGTCCGCACAGGCTAATCAGGGACGACACTTTTCGCCGTAATTGGATTTTTGCTTAGAAGAGACTTCTTTGACACGAAAAATGTCATAAAAGCTGAAAGCTTCGTCCCTGATTAGCCTGTGCGGACTGCACAGGCTAATCTGGGACAATTTACGCAGAACCATTATGCCCAGTTTTCTCAGAACGCGACTCATATTATTTCTGCAAAAATGTGTGTTTTAATCGATAAACATCAGTCGATTGAGCGAAAAAAAGATTACAATGCAAATCATATATGTTAGTTAGATATAGCATTCAATGACCTGAATTTCCCAGTAGTAGCGCGTATTATTGAGAACCTATAGATTAAATTGAGGTGCTGGGTTCGAACGGTTGCGGTACAGCAATTTATGCTGCTGTTTTCTGGCTGAAATTCTCATTAAACATTATTTTAGATATTATAGTTTCTATGAATTTTAACTTACATTCGAATTAATTTAGAAAACCTAGTTCTGTCGATTGATCTTAAAGACTAAAATTCAACTTAGATCCGGTTTTAATCTGAAACTAGCTCGATCATGCCTTTAACGGCATATGCTTAATGTTCTTATATTCATATATCAATAGACCAAACTTTATGGTTATATTATCCTTTTACTAATACTTTTGTATGTGAATGCTCATTTCCAGCACTATATGAGTATGATTCAATGTCCGGCACGTTCATTCTATGACGTCACTAGGACCGACAAGGACAAATGCAGCCCATGCATGATTTGTCCTGAAGGCTTCCAAATCAAAGAAAACTGCACAGGAACACGTGACACCGTTTGCGAAATATGCGCACCGGGAACATTCAATGACGTCAAAGGCGGGAAGTGCCGGAACTGCAGCGTCTGCTTTCCTGGTCAGTACACACAGCGTCACTGCCGAGCGCATAAAGACGCCATGTGCCGGAAGTGTCCTCAGTTCACGTTTTCGAGCCGACCAAACGTGGGTGTTTGCAGATACTGTAGGACTTGCTTTCACAACCAGGAAGAACTATCACCATGTCGGCGGAATCGGGACCGGAAATGCGGACGATGCAAGACAGGTATTATTGGAATAGTATTTCTTTTTGTGAAATATGCATGAACAACAATTCATATATGTTATTAGCGAATATAGTTAACCATGGCCTTATATTCACAGCATTAGCCCTAAGATATAGACGCCGAAGGTGTACCAATATTGGCACATGGCATAGCAAAGCCGTGTTGTTACATTTGTCTTACAAATGTTTGACGCACTTAATTATTAGTCATTCAATAATATACTTTCACAATATTAAGAACAATATTTAAACATTTACATGAATATACCAACAAGTTCGATGCGCTCATAGCAAATTTAATATTTAAGTTCGAATTATGTTCGAGATGCGCAAATAGCTTTTTGAAAAAAAAAGAAGGTACTATGTAAAATTATGTCCTCACAAAATTTCCATCTTCCTGAAGATGGCACTATTTTTTTAAACCTCGTTCTTTAAAAACTGGGCGTGATGAATGTGCGTAAAGTGTCGTCCAATATTAGCCTGCGCGAACCGCTTAAACGCTTACCAGAAAAGACAGATACACCACTTTTCGCATATACTTGATTTTCGTTTAGAAGAGACTTCCTTTAAACTAAAAATTTCATAACATGGGAAAGAGTATTCCATGATTAACCAGTGCGGATTGCACAAGCATATCTTGGACGACATATTACACATATGCATTAAGCCCAGTTTTCCCAGAATGAGGCTCATTGATTTGTTACTGTCGGTCGGCTGTATAGGTTTCTTTAGAAGACCCGGTGGCGGTGGGTGCCTGCAGTGCTCCCAGTGTCTACCGGAAGTCCTCGCACCTCGGGTTAAAGCCTGCATGCACCAGAAGGTCTTAGATCCGGAACAGACCTGTTTCCCAACGGAAGTGGCTGAAATGGATGCGATGCCGCCAATTTTATTAGGGAACACGGGTGATATCTTAACGCAAGGAGCGACGAAAAGATTGCAAACAAATGAAGAACGGCGGACAACAAGATCGCAAAAGGGAGAAGAGGGTAAGAATTTTCTAAGCAAGGAAGGTTTGATAACAATTGTATTAACATATACAGTTAAGCGAAGATAGATGATACAAAAATAATGTACATAGCTAGCCCGAAATCATATTTCTACTCAGAGCTGAGCTGGTTAAAAGATTCAGCTAAATAAAAATTGGCGTTAACGTACTGGGTACTTGGTTAATACCAATACAACTTATACATTATAATATTAAATGTTTTTCATATTCGTTTGAATAGTTACTGTATTTTTTCTTTGCAAACATATAAATTCCAGAACAATTTGGACATTTATATCACTTATCTTGAATTGGAACAGGCAAACAAGTTTATGGGTCCTTTCTTTCGACGACCCTTTTTACAACAACTGTTGATGATCTACCGGATGTCTTTTCATGGCGGATTGCGGCGTGGACCGGAAGTACTGTCGCCATATTTGTTCTGCTCCTCATTGCACTGTGTTTTGTCCTTAAAAAGATCAATATTGACTTCAAGAGCGACCCGCCGTATTTTGTGCGCCTTTGAAGTTTGTGATTTCAACTAACGTATTGACAAATTTTCCCAACTCATGTTTATTTTCAACCGTTTTTCGATCTCTTTCCGGTAATCTGTGTGGAAGTCCAGAAAGGGTAGGGTAACTTTTTGTAACAGTTCCGATAAATTAATTACTTTTACTATTTGCAAGAGAGATGGGAGGTGTGTTTTGTTAACAGTTACATCATTCAACGTTTTTAGCACTTAGAGTTTATCGGATTTGTGGTTGTAACGGATAAAATATCTTGCGCATATGAACAGATTTCTCAGTCTTGTGTTAAAGTACTTTTATTAATTAAGAGTGATAAGTGTTCATTATTTTCGTTTAAACGTCCATTTGCTATTAAACTGTTTACGCGTTATATGTTTTATTGCAGTGTATACATTTTCATACACTTTTGACTTTATAATATAACCATATGCTCACCCGACGCCATTTAACAAATGTTAGCAAATTGGGGTTGTCCTTTCACATTTCACAGAATATAATACTCATTATATCAGTATATATATATTATTCATCTGATAACGTTAGATTTCGTAAAGATAATTGTTATCACCATATTAATTAATATTTATCGATTTGTGTAATCGTCTTACAATTTAAGTATACATCATACATAACGATTGCGAATGAAAACAAAAGTCTAATGTTATTTCACTTTATCCGTTAGTATGTTTCTTTGTTTTATTATCTTTTGTTAACTTGGTGAAGTTGTTTTATTCTTTAAATATTGTTAAATGTTGAACATAATACATATAAAATACCATATCGTGAGTATGGCTTTTTCTCATCACTCGCTATTTATGGCTTCAAATGGGAATGAATTAATCGGGCGAAATAAAGATATACAATTGAAAAGTATTTGTTTTAATTAAAAAGTACGTGTTTCCCGAAATGCATTGTCGTCTCGGTGAGAGCAATGTGGGTGGATAGGGAACAGAACAGAACAGACAGTTTATTAAGACTTATACATAAGTACATCGTCTTTAATGCATATAATTATAAATAAAGTAATGTCACGTATCCTTATACTAAAGAAGGTAACCAAATCAATATAATAATGTATATATGTTAGTAAGTTAAATAACATTTCAGAACTAAATTCAATGAAATGACATTTCTAAACAAAATAAGAACAGAGATCAACAACGATTTTTACAAGGAGAAACATAATAGTTTTAAAGGCAGTAAGGACAAAGTATTACAAATACTATCAGTGACTGCAAAGTGATACATACACTTCGGGGTTGAAGAAAGTAAAAACTATAATTCAGGGGTATTATTTAAAATAGCATTTCGTACAGATAATGCTTCCTTAACATATTTACACACGTTTAATATTTCAAATTTACAAGTTGATGTTAATAAACTATGGAACTTAACAACCGATGGATTCACAAAATAAAAACGTTTAATGAATTTTTGCCGTAGAAAACGGTAACATGAACAAACACAAATAAAATGGAATTCATCCTCTATATCCTGTTGATTACAACAAAGGCAATAACGTTCTGTTCTTCACGGGGGATATTGTTGCGTGAGTATCTTCCTGTCTGAATTCTCAATGGATGGGAAGAAGCCCTTAATTCACAAAGTATAAACGTAGACTCTTGGGTAATAAATCTAAATAGTTTTCATATTCAAGAGTAGTTTTAAACATTCAATACATATCTAGAGTAGAAATTCTATTCACTTCACCGAACCATTCTTGCTTAAAGGTGTCAATAATTCTGCAATAAAATTCACAAACAAAAGCATGACTATTAGTTATATTTGCAGCTTCAAAACATAGGAAAATCCGTAATCGTTTAACAATTGTTTAACATTTGCAACCCAATTGTTGCATCCCTTATTACAATCATTTAATGCTTGAATATACACAGTTTGTATAATAATATGTTTACTGTTAATAATTTTTAACAAATACTTAACAATTCGTACATATCTATTTACATATAATGGATATCTGCCTAGCTCACCATAAACTGTAGCGTTACATGTGCTTATTTTCACATTTAACAATCTCTTGCAAAATTTTAAATGAATGCGTTCGATCTCTTTTGATTTATTGAAACCCCATATTTCAGAGGCATAACAACAAATAGATCCAACAAAAGAATCAAACAACTGACAAAATAATTTCGGTTTAAGATCATACTGCTTACATTTATAGAGTAAAATATTCATAGCATTAAGGGTTTTTCCAACCAAATGTTCTTGATTTAAAGTGAAACTACCAATGTAATTTAAAACAGTGCCGAGATAATTGAAATTATCGACGATTTATATATCGTGGCCATTATATGTCCATTTTTCATCATTTCGAATTTTACCCCTTTTACGAAAAACCATTATTTTTGTTTTTGAAGTATTCACATTAAGCCCCTATGTATTACAATAGACATATAGGTTATCTAAGTGGTTCTGTACTTCTTCTGGAGATTTACCCAGTCATCCGCAAATAATAATAAAATTAAGGTTATGTCGTCTATATTTAGGCCAGACAATGTGCTATCTTGCAAAAATAGTTCTAAATCTTCTACAAACAGTGAAAAAAGAATCGGGGACATTACCTCCCCTTGTCTTAGACCGACAGCATAACTAAAGTATTCAGAATATGATGTACACGACTTAACACAAGATTTAACATTTTCATACATATTCTTAATTATTCTCAAAAGTTTACCTTGTACACCAGATTTATACATTTTTAACCATAATGCATTGCGATATATACTATCAAAACATTTGAGCAAATCAACATAAATAACATACAAACGTTTGTTTTCATACATAATGCTGCACAACAGACAACAAGATATAAATAGCATCAACAGTTGAACATCCTTTTCTGAATCCAAATTGGGCATCAGACATTTTAGCATTGTCTTCACAAAACGATTCGATACGTTTGTTTAAAATGGTTGTAAACAACTTAGAAAAACAACTAACAAGTGTTATCCCTCTATAATTACTAACATCATCAACAGAGCCTTTTTTATGCAGAGGTATGATAACTCCTTCTGTCCACTGATCGGGGAAAAAGCCAGAAACTAAAATACTATTAAACATGTCACATAAATGCTTTGATAAAATATCAAAACTTTCAAGAAAATATTCATTTAAAATAAAGTCACTACCAGCCGCTTTATTACGTTTTAAGCGTTTAACTGCATTCCTAACTTCATCTAATGTTATCGGCTGGTCTAGTTCAGGAAAAGTACAATTTTCCCCATTAAAATTATTATTTGAACAAAATTCTTCAGCTTCGGCATTATTAGTATGATAAATAGTATTACTCAAATTTTCAAAATAATCCTTGAATGCATGTATTGAAATTTTATTGCCATTTATTTTGTTTTTAGATTTAAAATATTTCCAAAATTTCTTCGGCTTTTTACTCTTTAAATTTTCAATTTCTAACATTTTTCGTTTAAATGCATCTCTTTTCTTTTTGTTAATTAACTGCTTATAAATACTTTTCTTTTCACATAACGTTTTCCTATTATATCAGACTTAATACAATTAAAACATCGTAAAGCGTCATGGTATTGATTTCGAGCAATTATACACTCGTTGTCAAACCAATCAGCGTGTTTTATACAACTGTCAACAAAGAACGTGGGTTTATTTTTGTAAACACGAGATTTTAAAAACAACGGATCCGCAACGTTCCGGATTGTAGTAGTAAATTTTTCTACAGCTACGTTAATTGAAAGTTTACTGTACAATCAATATTTTCAACAATTTCTGTCAATACGGGAAGTCGAGAAATAATTCCTGAACGAAATTCATCTCGAAATGTATTGTCCCATTGATATTTAACATCAGTGAAAGCATCATAACAAGGCGAATAATTATAACAATACAATGAAAACTGCAATGGTGCATGATCGCTCCATTCGTTAAAATCACAAACAGTAAAGTTTGCTTACAATGGAAAATTGCTTTCTGTAGTCAACAGATAATCAATCACTGAAGAACCGTTATTTGAGAAAAATGTGGGTTTACAACTATCGCCTAGTCTACCATTGATAATACGTAATGTAGAGGACTTACACAGATCAAGTAATTTAATGCCATGACTATTATGTATTTTATCTATTGAGGCCCTGGCAAAGGAGACGGTTCCTCTTTCCTGGAGTAGATAAAGGTTCACCGCTTTGAGCGAGTTCTGACAATGGTGCGATGATAAATTACCCGCTACTGGGAGGTCACATGATTGATCCACTCATAGGGAGCGTTCTGAGGATAACTAAAATATGGATGTACGGTCTTATAACCGATGTCGTGACAAATTATAATTTATCCAATAAAGTTATGAAGAATTGAAAGGGTGTTTCAATTTAATATATCGGAACATATACCCACAATGAGCTAGTTATCACATAACCTTTTTCTGTTGGACATAAGAAAACATGCACAGCATGCATATTAACTTTCAATTGACATAATAGATCACGCAACAGGACTGAGCGTCAGATAAACGCGGCGCCATATTGCGTGTTGATATATTCGGTATACTACTAGTCCAGAGAATGCTGAGTTAGTATTGAGCAAAGGTAACGTTGATTTGGCGAGGCCTAAAATAACTGAACTCGACTATGCCCACAAGTTATATAACCGTCGTAATATAACGTCTTCTCATGCGGACCCTACATTACATTTCGCTCGGAACACCAACTTGACGAGTTCTTCTTATTATAGCCCCACACTCTCCTCAAACAATAAATAATAATTCAAAACGTCAATGTCAACGTGTGTGAATAGACTTTAATTGATTTTCAAACACACTACTTGACGAATATAAAAATATACTGAAAAACACGACGTATTTAATGATCTTTATTCAGTATATGCTTCAACAAAATCTCGCAAAATTCAAAATGATCAATATCAGTTAAACTAAATCTTTATCGGATGAATACATATCACTGTTATCGATAGCGCTTGAATGAAATTTATATCAATTAAACAAATTACTTTTATGAAAGCAAAACTTTGATCGGCTCATCTGGACGTTGTCAATTTTACAAAGTCATCAAATCAAGAAGCAGATAGCAATATAGTGAGAGGCTCGGGATGACTATTATGAGGTTGAATAGATAGGTAGTCTTTCATATGTTGCTTTGGACAGAATATTAATGTTTGAACAACTGAATGCTATATAAGGTCCGTTTATACACCGTCGGGGCCAGTGACTGGTATAAGCACAGAAGTTTCCAACCATATTGGGATCATTATGAACATGTTATGGGTTGGTGTCAGAAACACCATGACACGTGTAACAAACTTACCCGCATCCAGAATATCAGTTCTTTCAATAGCTAGCTGTATATGTCTGAAATGCCAAATATGTTTTCACATTACAAGTATAAGCATGGATTTTCTCACACTGGGTCAGTGACAGAGAGTGAAAAAAGTCTTCAGAGAAGGAGAAGAAGAGGGGGACGAAACAGAAGAAGAGAAAACAAAATTCCAGCTGCTCAGATTCAGTGGGAACTCGGACCTATTCTGAAGTTGAAATGGAAATAACGCAAGACATGATCGACTTCTTTGCCAAATCAGCCCAACATCGACGATCGAGAGGTAGCCAAATAATGCTTTAACTGATTTAAAACTTGTTTGATCATTATAAAAATAAATATCAAATTTTCACTGCTCGCAACAAACTAGTGGGATGGGGGGGTGGATTGGATTTATTGTAGATTTGTACCATCTGAACAGCCTCAAATTTGTTTTTGCAAAGTTCTCTTGCTCAAACTTGCATTAAGTGTTTATTTTTGTTCAAATCTGGATGTTAGGTACTGGGACCCATTTTTAAAGGATAAAAGTTTATATTGTGACCAAATGGTTTCTCATAATGGGTTGCCAATTGAAGACACTTTTTTTATTTAATTTGTTTGACCCCAAAAATCTGAAACTAAATAACCTATTTCCCAATTGTCAAAACAACGTTTTTTTCCCAATCCGAAGGGATCGGACCCATTTCCAAAATGATGATAAAAACATGCATGTACACTTTTTATTATCTTATATAAACACTTATGTTATCATAACAACATGCCCCTTTTTCAAAGCAGATTCACTTAAACATAATGATTACAACTTGGTTCAAATTACAACATCCTCTGTTGAGGATTCGTGATACTTTTGAAAAAGTGAATATTGTCCTGACCGCTAAATATTGAAGTTTTAAAGCCACACACTTTGCCTCTGACCTTGAAATACATGTTAATCAATACATATAGATGCAATTTGAAAGTGTGCAAAATTGTCATTAAATATATAGCATAGTTAGCAAGTAATTTATTATTTTTCAAACGGTATCGCTTTTAAAACCGAAAGTAGGATTTCTATACGGATACACGTCCATTTCGAAAAACGCGATTATTTTTAAGTTTTAAATAGCCCAAAAGACGGATATCTACCTTGTAACCACCAGATATATTCTAATTGGCATATATAAAATATGTTTCTTTTATACCTAATGATTTTAAATCGGTATTCCACCGAATCGAACAAATTTCCTTTTTGACCATGCTGGAACAGCATCGTCCAAGGAATCATAACCGTAGAAAAATTTCTCACAATGGCGGCCTATGTAAAAGACCGAGCCAGTCCGATTGAGATAACTCGATTTTTCAGTTACTTCTCTTTTGCATTCGCCACCGCGTAGGAGATTGCTCGTCATTGATTACATTCTCCTAGCAGAGTTGTCGTTCGTGTTTCAACATTCAACAATGGCCGCCCCATGAGAGTTTCGAGTCAAAACTTTCTTACTGCATAAGTTGGCTTGTTTCGCTATTTAGAAGCTGTCATTTGTGATATATGAATTATTTATTCACTAAATCTTCGCTAATGACAACAAAGGGTGGAATTCGAAGGATATATTCGATGTGAATGGATCACTTTCTATGGCTTCTCCCATGAGAGACTTGATAACACTTGTGTCAAAACTTTCTTACAGCTTAAATCGGCTTGTTTCGCTATTTAGTAATGCAACAATTAATGGAATTCGAAGGATATATTCAATGTGAATGAAGCACTTTCTGGATCTCGACAGTTTGACAAGGCAAAACTGGCTTACTGATGATACTGGTATTTTTAGTTATCAATTTAATTCACATTGTGCTTTATAAATTTTGTTTAAGCATTTTGCGACTTATTGAATGGCTATGATACCCGATATCAACATGTCATATGGGATTTGCATATCACCAAGCTGTCAATACAACATTGAATACAAACTCTTTACTCAAATTACTGGTAAGTATGAATTCTTTCTTCTTTCTATTTAAGTAGTTGATGTCATTACAGTCCAAATAATTAGACGTAATTTACCGTTTAGTCCATGTATATTGACCTCATATTTATAGGAGTAGATATTATGTTCAAAGGGGCCTTTTCACAGATTTTGACATGTTTTGAAGTAAGTCATTAAATGCTTTATATTGATAAATGTAAACATTGGATATTAAAAGCTCCAGTTAAAAATCCAGAATAAAATTCTTTAAAAAAAGTAGTCCGTAGCAGGGCTCGAACCAGTGACCCCCTTAGTCCTGGAGTAAAAACGCATTAGCCTGCTTGACTATTCTGCCAAGTATAAATGGTTGACGTATTTTATACCTAGTATAAGCAATCTTCGTAGTTTCACACAATTAAACAACAACAACATAACTCTCCAAATTATTCAATCGTTTCGCGTTGCAACGCTTTATAATTTTTAAATCGTTAAAAGATGCATATAATGGCTATATTAGACCATGGTAAATGTTCAGTAATACTGTTTCCTAAAAATAACATAACTAAAACGAAAATTTGCAAATCCGATACAACTTTTTTCAATTTTTGTCAATTTACCAAAACGTGAAGATCCCTTTAAAGTTAAATGAACCATATCAGAGTAAAAGAGACATTGAGGCGATTGTGGCCAGTTTAGATCCAGTTCAGCCTGCAGTTTCTTGGAAGCTGTTTGCTTAAGAGCGGTTTTCTGACAATGACAAATAGTTTAATTGGATACATATTAGACTGCCCTTTTCCTGTGACCTGGCTAATTATATTCAGAAGCCTGGTAACAGTTTAACATTAATGTTACCAATGTGTCAGACCAGGACCTGGATTTTGAAATCTAGGACATGCATGGTCAGAAGATGTCATTAAAGATTATACATTTTTTCAAACACATACAAATGCATACAAATATAAATAGTAAAATGCACTAAGTCAGAAGGCATTTGACTTCGGCTGGTGCCTTGGCATACCAGGTGTTTCGGTTGCAATAGTTTGATGGACTCACTACTTGGATGTGTAGTTACATTATTTACAGTATATCAACCATTATTTAGCATGAACCAATGATTTTTTCAAACATAAATTATTGATGTAAAATGCTTGAAGGAATAATATTTAAGGTTTAAGAAGGCATTTTCTTTTTGTTTTAAAGGATATCTTTGAAAATTATATTTTTCATGATTTTTTTGGCAACAAAGGGTAATGCATTTTTAAAAAGTGTGATTAATTTTCTGACAAAAAACTGGTACCATGAGTAGCATGAAACAATAATTTTATTAAACATTTGAAATTGATGAAAAATGATTGCAAAAATAATATCTAAGGTCATATAAAGCATTTTTATGCCCCCCTTCGAAGAAGAGGGGGTTTATTGCTTTGCACATGTCGGTCGGTCTGTCGCTCCGTCCACCAGGTGGTTTGATAACTCAAGATCGCTTGGGCCTAGGATCATGAAACTTCATAGGTACATTGATCATGACTCGCAGATGACCCCTATTGATTTTCAGGTCACTAGGTCAAAGGTCAAGGTCACATTGACAAAAAACATATTCACACAATTGCTGTCATTACAACGGAGAGCCCATATGGGGACATGCATGTTTTACAACCAGCCCTTGTTTATTTTATTTTAAAAGGTTACTCTAAAAATTCTATTTTTCATGTTGTTTTTTTTTGCAACAAGGTGTTATGAAATTTAAAAAAATGTTACGGGATTTTTAGACCAAAACTGTACTATGATAATACTATGATGCACTTTGCCAAAACATTTATAATTATATTGTTTATTCTTGAAAATGAATTTCCCCTATTCACTAAAAATAACACTTTTGATCAGAAAATTCATATATAATGATGTTTACTTTTATTTTCAAGAATCATAATGCCTCTTTTTAGTTGTATTTAGCCACAAGTTCTTGTCAGCCACTTAAGGGTAATATGTTGCCTTTCTTTTACTAAATGCAAAATAATTCTACACTTTGAGACATTCATAAAATATTTTATGTCTTTACAACACCGACAGGCTAATAAATTTATATATCAAGTACTTCCATACTAACAGGACCAGGCCTTGAAAAATCCACTCGACCGCTCGCTTATGCGAGTGAAGTTGACGGTCGGCGAGTAAAGTTTGTTAAATACTTGACAGACCGGGCGAGTGCTGTTTTTCTAGTTGAGAAATATAAATTCAGTTCCAGAACTCCTGCCACATCGATACAAATTGCGAACATTTTTTCGAACGAACATAAAAAAAGGTTAAGTACACAAAGAAACTGCACTTTCGTTTTGACACTGAAAAATGACGTCACGGGCACAGTGAAAATAATTCTCGAAATCGGTTGCGCTCTATTCGTACGTGTCAGTGATCTCAGCTTATCGATTACAATAGAAAAACACAGTTAAATATATTGGTCATTCCATGAAGAATAACATTTCATTTTAATGTAAATATCAATAAAAGATAATACATAACTGGTTAATTATAATACTTCTTATATTTAATTAACAAATAAACAGAAAAAATAATTATTATTGCATAAACTCTATCTATAATGCCCTCTCACGGGGTGCAGAAACTTGGCAAAAGGGGGGCTTGAACGGGAGAAATCGTGTATTAACAATGCGATTCACGTGCCGTTCAAGCCCTATTATGTGTTTTTCATATCCATAATCTGGTCCACGCGCAGTTACTTCCCTTCTCCAGCCTTCGACGACATTCCAAGCATAAATGGGGGAGTTAATAAGCACCAGTTTCCTCATGCATGCAGGGATATTGACTATTTCAATCCACTTTTCAAGTTATACCATCTGCACTCTCTTGACAACAGCTTTATTTTATTGGCAACGTCAATGAAGTTAAGGTTATTTACTCAACACTTTCAAAAGACTATGCTGTAAATGTAAGTGTTTATGCACCCTAAACGTTCTTGCTGTAAATTCCAAAATAATTCCTCATTTCTTACTTTGCGCGGCTGCATTTCAACTTTGCATTAATCCACTGTTTAAACACATTTTAAATCGAAAACTGCCTATTCGAAGGTAAAGCCTCGTCATTTCGAATGATGACCGAGTGAGGCATATGTAAAACACAATATTGAACTGTAGTGAAATCATCGAAATATTTTGTCGATGTCGAATGAACAAAAGATATTGTTTTCAATGTTATTTAAACTTATTTTGGTATGTGTGATTTGTTTATGCAATAATAGCGAAAATACAATTTTTTTCGGACATGATCATCTGCGGGTGCTCTCAAAATCCGTTCCTGCCCTCGTGCTGCGAACTCGGCAGGAACGGATTTTTCGACAGCCCACAGATGATCATGCCCTCGAAAATGTGTATTATCCCTATATTAATAAACAGAATAATTCGTGATCAGAAGCCTTAGCAAAAATTTACCATATAGTAACCATTCGTTAATCAAGCGTGTCTTTCAGTAAAAGTTTGTCTGAAAGATTAAACTCAGCATGGAAACGGGTTATATTTTAAAATATCTGCATGGTGGTGGAGACATGGAACAGAAAGAAAGGTCATCAAAACTATAAATATAGATATATATTTTTTTAATGTAGGGCGAGTAGATTAAAGTGAAGGGCGAGTGGATTGTCAGGCCTACTCGCCCTGCAGGGCGAGTGGCTCTGGAAAAAGTCTTCAAGTCCTGAGGACCATTCTAGGCGGGCAACCTAGCAACCTTGATTTGTTCATATCTTCCTATCAATCTGTTAAATGTGTTATGAGTCATTTGTTCGGAGAACATTTAATGTTTGTTGTAAATTTTAAATAATTCAATGTTCAAAGTGATATTGTTATTGACCGATAAACCAACATACTGATTAAAAGGGAATATTTTATTAATTATTTGCATTTTATCTTACATGAGAAATATTTGCCTAAATGTTTTTCAAACTATAGAGAAATCTATATACAATTAATAATTGACGACGTTTAACAAATAAAGAAATAGTAAAATGGTTTCCGGATGATAACTCAAGAACGCTTAAGCCTAGGATCATGAAACTTCATAGGTACATTGATCATGACTCGAAGATGACCCCTATTAATTTTCAGGTCACTAGGTCAAAGGTCAAGGTCACAGTGACCCGAAATAGTAAAATGGTTTCCGGATGATAACTCAAGAACGCTTATGCCTAGGATCATGAAACTTGATAGGTAGATTGATCATGACTCGCAGTTGACCACTATTGATTTTCAGTTCACTATATCAAAGGTCAAGGTCACGTAGACCTGAAATAGTAAAATGGTTTCCTGATAAAAACTCAAGAACACTTATGCCTAGGATCATGAAACTTCATGTGTACATTGATCATGACTCGCAGATGACCACTATTGATTTTGAGGTCACTAGGTCAAGGTCGAGGTCACGGTGACCCGAAGTAGTAAAATGGTTTCCGGATGATAACTCAAGAACGCTTATGCCTAGGATCATGAAACTTCATAGGTTCATTGATCATGACTCGCACATGAACCCTATTGATTTTCTGGTCACTAGGTCAAAGGTCAAGTTCACGGTGACTCGAAATAGTAAAATGGTTTCCGGATGATAACTCAGAATGCTTATGCCTAGGATCATGAAATTTCATAGATACATTGATCATGACTCGCATATGACCCTATTTGAGGTCACTAGGTCAAAAGTCAAGGTCACGGTGACCCGAAATAGTTCAATGGTTTCCGGATGATAACTCAAGAACGCTTATGCCTAGGATCATGAAACTTCATAAATACATTAATCATGACTCGCAGATGATCCCTATTTAATTTCAGGTCACTATGTCAAAGGTCAAGGTCACGGTGAACCGAAATAGTAAAATGGTTTCATGATGATAACTCAAGAACGTTTATGCCTAGGATCATGAAACTATATAGGTACATTGATCATGACTCGCAGATGACCCCTAATGATTTTCAGGTCACAAGGTCAAAAGTCAAGGTCACAGTGACTTAACTTTGAAAAATGGTTTCCAAATGATAAGTCAAGAATGCTTACGCCTATGATCATGAAACTTCTTAGGTACATTGAACATGACTCGCAGGTGACACCTATTGACTTTCAGGTCACTAGATCTAAGGTCAAGGTCACGGTGACTTGACTCAGTAAAATGGTTTCCGGATGATAACACAAGAAAGCTTTCGCCTAGGATCATGAAACTTCATAGGTACATTGATCATGACTTGCAGATTACCCCTATTGATGTTTAGGTCACTAGGTCAAAGGTCAAGGTCAAAGTGACTCAAAGCAGTAAAATAGTATCCAGATGATATCTCAAAAATGCTTACGCCTAGGAACATAACTTTATAGGTACATTGATCATGACTGGTATATAACCCTTATTGATTTTCATATCACTTGGTCAAAGGTCTAGGTCACAGTGACTCATAACAGTAAAAAGGTTTCCTGATGATAACTCAAGAAAAGCAAGGCCTAGGATCATGAAACTTCATAGGTAAATTGATCATTACTGGCATATAATCCCTATTGATTTTCAGGTCACTAGGTCAAATGTCAAGGTAACAGTTACAAAAAATGTATTCACACAATGGCTACTACTACAACTGACAGCCCATATGGGGGGCATGCATGTTTTACAAACAGCCCTTGTTTGTCTTATGTTGGTAAATGTTCATCTCTGTCAATTCTAGGTTAAGCTTGAAAGTAGGTCATATGTGGTCCAAACTAGGTCAACAAACCAAATCACAGAAAAGGTTAGTGAACACTCCAGAGGTCACATTTTCTTCCAGATCTTCATGAAAATTGGACAGAATTGAATGTTTTCTCGATGAAATAAAGTTTCAGTTTGAAAGTTGGTAGTTTGTCAAAAACTAGGTCATTAGGTTAAAATATAGAAAACTTTACCTTTCTACAGGTCACATTATCTTCCTGATTTTCATGAAAATTGCTTACAATGTCCATCTTAATCAAATCAAAAGCTGAATTTGCAGGTTGGTCCTGGCAGGCTAAAGCTAGGTTACAACTTAGTCAAATCATACACAAGTTTTTGACACTATAGAAGGAGTTTTGGATGAGCGATACAGGGCTATCTTGTTTTAGAACAGCCTGTAGTAAGAAAGGGAAGGTATTGTATTTGTTTCAAAAGTAACATTTTATTGTTATTGGAAGTAACTGAGCAATTATATGATGTCATAGTTTTGGTTATTTTGCTCACTTGTTATGATGTGACAATGTGAGCTTTTGTTATCACTCTTTGTTGTATTTTATCTAAAGTTTATTGTGAACACATAAGCTATCATTTTACAATGTTAAAATTTGGATGTCACCTCTTTGCCAGATTCTTATGAAACTAGTCACCTCTATGTCAATTTTGGTTTCATATTCTATCAAAAATTAGGGAACTAGGTCAAATATAAGAAAAGGTCTGTTAATACTTTAGTGGTCACGTTCTCTCTCTGATCCACTTGTAAATTGGTTAGAACATTATTTTTAATGATTTCAAAGTCAAGCATGAAAGTAGCATATTTAACATTTAGGTCACAAGGTCTAGTTTCAGTGATTAACAGGTCACGTTCCAAAGTGGGTCATGTGCTTCCAAGCAGTTGATCAATAACTAAAATCATTAAAATCCATGTTAAAACTTACATTTTTTACCTGATCTTCATGGCAGTTGATCAGAATGTTCAATTAAATAAAAGTAGGATCTCGGTAACAAGACTCAACTAGATCGGATAGACGCAAATAGTTTGTTCATACTCACAATGACTTTTTTTCTAGATCTTCATGAAAAATTAGTTAACACCACTAGGAAACAATCAGTTTCAGGTGAGCCACATTGTGCTGTTAAAGCTATCTATGTATAGTATAGATTGTTACAAAACCTTGTTTATCAATAAAAAAAATAAAAAAATGGCTTTCTAAAACTTGTAGTCTTGGATGATATATTCATCAACTTGCAATCTACGACAATCTTTTGAGAAGAAAAACAAAGTTTGATTATTATTATACCCCAACATACTGCGATTGGGGGCTAGCACAGGAATTCTCAATTATGTTCCTCGAAAAATAATGGGTAAGCATATTGTTGCTGTTTTATCCAGTTGTCTGGACCATTACTCCCAAAAGAATTTTAAGTTCAAATATGAGATATTTAGGTAAATAAATTTCATTGATTGAAGGGATGCAGTGTCCAAGAACGAAAGCGATTGCACCACAACCATTTACTATTGACCTGCGGATAAATGACAAGCAATAAAAATTACACAATTGCGGTGATGTAGATTAACTTAAATGGATGCTTATGTATGTTATGCATTCCGGTGATTTATACAGAAATATCAGTGAAATAAACTGGTATTTCACTTTTCTAAACAGTGAAAAATAACAGTGAAAATATCGATATTTTCCGCATTTTTTCTGGGAAAATCGATATGCCACCGAATCCAACAAATATCCTCTATATATCCATCCTCTTCAAAAGCATCGTCAAACCAGTACTTTCAGTACTTTGATTATTTTACGCTTTTTTTCACCGTCTATTTACATTGTAAAAGATTGTAACTGGAGAATTTCGCTGGAACAGTGACGTCATTTCGTCGAAAAAATGACGTAATTTTGTGTATTGAAATATATTGAGGCACGCCACGGGAGAAAGTGCTACTTTTCAGCGAAAGTGAAACAGCTGAAAATTATTTTCTTGAAAAGGGGCATAAAAGTAACAGAAAATGTGTTCATGTCAGTGTAAGATCGTTTGTTATTTCACTCGAGTCGTGATCATAGAAAATAATATTGTCTATGATCACTCGTAAAATAACAACAATCTTATGCTTACATGAACAAATATCCCCTACTTCTTATTTATACTTAAATTTACTATGCCAAATAAGTTGTGTGGCTTTAGGTGCACATTTACATCATACAATATTCTTAGTATAAAATTATTATTAAATCAAAACTACACCCTGATCAAAAGAAGTTAAATGTTTTGAAATGTAACTTGTTCTCATATTGCAGATGAGGCAAAGAAGGGAGAACAAGGAAAAACTGAGCCAGACCCGGATCATATCAATGTTGAGCAAGGTAAAATGTTCGAGGGTTGTATAAAGAAATCTTTGTGGTTTGCATAATTCAGGGGGTTTTCTGCTATGTAGAAAAGGCCGGAAAAGGGACCCGATCCCAAAGCAAACGGATCAAAATAAAAATCGGATTAGATTTTTTTTAATTTTTGCAGGTCCGCCAGGAAAAGGTCTAGGTCATAACACGAGGGTAAGTTATAATCAATATGAAAGGTATGGCCTTTTATCCATCCTTAAACTACCGGTTTTTCAGTGCAAGTTGCTTAAACTTCTTTTTCACTTTAATAATGGCACATTTTCGGTTAATTAACACACACCATACATATAATATAATAAACATTTCAATATATTATTACCGACATGCCACTTGGACCTTGGTACAAATCAATTGGTAGATTCTCAGGGATTAGCGCGAACGCAGACCCCACACAAATAAATTGCGTACCCGAGTAACCCACATTTGGGGCTATCGCAGGCGTCAGCCCAACCGAAGTGCAATGGAAGGGCCTCTTCCTGGGGAAACCTCCTTATAGATCAAGGTGTTCCCTGTACCAGGTAAGTATGCCTATGCAAGCTTTACAATACACCCTATACTTTGTCACTATATTGGCAATCAGGTTAAATTGTCAAAATAAATCAAGCAATTAACATTTTTTGAAATTTAATTGCTAAATTAATTGTTCCATTTAATTTATTCTCATAAAAGGTTTAGAATTTGATTTGTTTTCTAAATGTTTGTTTCTATATTACTTTCTGTTTTGTTTTAAAGTGTTTTATGCCTGAACATTACATTTTTTTATTACGTAAGTCTACATAATTCTATAAATAGCCTACACTAGCCTAGCCTAAAGCAATCTACAAATAGCTTAAAATATTCAGTCAACCATGTTGATCTATTTATAGAAGAGCACTTAAGTCATTACACTGTGCGCTTTCTCTCCCCTGAAGAGGCCTATAATTCCATCTACTCATAGACCTAGAATATAGGTGTATTCTAGGTCTTTGATCTACTGGGCTGAGTCGAAATGAAATATCGGTACGTTGATAACCATTTAGATATCAATATTATGATCATTTTAATTTGGAAAAGTACAATACCAAGAAATTCTATTGAAAATAGCCATGTCTTCTATTCCCTTACGCCGCGTCTTTTCATCTCCGAAAAAAAAACCATGTAAGAAGCCATGCTGATGGAAACTACAGATTTATTCTTATGTAAGGGAGAAAAAACGCGTAAAATGACACACATGAGTTACCTCTCCGAGAAAGCAGCACAGCATGTACCGTTTTATGAAATTAAGATTGGTAAACGGGACCAAACATTTCTTTTCAAGTTTCAATCGTTCATTTTCGTTATATGAAGATTGAAACGAAATATCAACAGGGAGTAAGTGTTGTGTTTTAATTTATAATTATTACAGCAAAAAACGATGTTAAGCAGTCAATTTTATTTTTCTTTTTTTGTTTTTGTTTAGGTTATAAGAAAATCAGAATGTGCGTTTATTTTCATGTTTCAAGATGTGAAATGCAAAACGAAAAAGGAAAAGACCGTATAAATACGGGCCATATTACAATTGCTGTGTCAGATTACTAAATCAATACTAGTATATATAAGTTAAGCGTTCTGTTGGATGCGGCCATGATGTACATCATCGGTTTACAGATATATGTGGAAAGTCCGGGTCCCATGCAATTAAATTTGCATCTGCTAAATGACAAATTATCATATGAAAATTTGTATGTAATATTTAAATTTAGTTGCAATATGTCCAACTAAATTTAAAACCTCTGCTAGTATCTGTAAATAATACTATTGTAACAAGGTTCCATCAGAGAAAACATTTTATCTCAAAACAGTCAGTGAAGAGTATGTATATAAAGACCTATGTTCATTAAATCCTACGAAAAGTACTGGGTTAGACAACATTCCAACACAGTTTATTAAGAATGGGGCAAGTTGTCTAAAAATGCCCATTACCTTTATTATCAATAAATCAATAGTTGATAAAGAAGTTCCAACAGAGCTAAAATCTGCAAGAGTAAACCTCTTTTTAAGAAAAATAGCCAGACTGACGTAGGTAACTATAGACCTGTCAGTATTTTATGTATTGTTAGTACGGTACTTGACAGATGTTTATACAACCAACTGGAATCTTTTTTAGGGAAAAATAATATACTTTATCATCTACAATCAGGTTTTATAACACAATTTTCGACTGAATCATGTTTGGTACACTTAACAGATTTCATCAAATCACAAACTACTAAATGGTTATGATAAGGCTTGATTTACAAAAAGCATTTGACACAGTATATCACACTATACTGTGTGAAAAACTTAAGACCATGGGGGTTCAATCTGTAGAGTGGTTTCACTCATACATAGCAGGGAGAAAGCAAACAATGCATGTAGATGATACATTATCATATTCGGAAACAGTAACATGTGGTTTACCTCAGGGTAGTATTTTGGGACCTCTTCTTATGCTATGCTATGTCAATGAAATGGAAATAACAAATAAGTATAAGCAACGATTGCAAACTAGTGTTATATGCTGATGATAGCACCATAATTTTCTCACATAAAGCTCCAAATGTTATAAGTAAAACATTAGGATAGGAATTAGCAAACTGCAATAACTGGCTGGTTGACAACAAGTTGTCTCTTCATATGTGTAAAACAGAACCTATACTTTTTGGAAGTAAACGGAAAATTAAAAAGGTTGAAAACTTCTCAGTCATATCAAATAATCAAACTATAAAGTCTCGACAATCGGTGAAATATTTAGGTCATGTTCTAGATAACACCCTGTCATGTAAAAAATGTGCAAACGACATCATCAGTAAGCTCAATTCAAGACTTAATTTATGTATAGACACAACAGTGTACTCGATTTTAACAACAGGAAAACGCTCTGGATATCATAATTCAGTGCTTATTTGAATATGCATGTTCGGCCTGGTATAAACTCCTAAGTCTAAATTACAAATTACTCAAAACAAGGTTGTGCGATTCATTTTAAATTTTCCACCAAGAACCACACTGACCTGCTCAGATTTTCACAAACTAGGAATGTTAAAACTTAATGATAGAGTCAAACAACTGAGTCTAAATCATGTACATAATTTTTTTATGACAAATGTCCTGTGTACATGAAAGAAAACTTTATTAAGAAATCAGATGTTCATAGCTACTGCACAAGAAAGAGCAAATGTAATTTCTAAGTTCATGTCATAAAATCACCAACAGCTTCAACTTTTTATTATAATGGTGTTTTACTTGAAATGCCCTTCCAGAATCTATTCAAGGTATAAATAGTCACTTCAGATTAAAAAAAGAAGTAAAACAAATACTTTCTAAACAGGTACCGTTATGGTTGAGCATGGCCGACTGTGTTGTTTTTTAAGTGTTTGGATATCCCCTGTTTTTGTTTTTATCTATCTATCTCTCTATCTATCTATCTATCTATCTATCTATCTATCTGTCTGTCTGTCTGTCTGTCTGTCTGTCTGTCTGTCTGTCTGTCTGTCTGTCTGTCTGTCTGTCTGTCTGTCTGTCTGTCTGTCTGTCTGTCTGTCTGTCTGTCTGTCTGTCTGTCTGTCTGTCTGTCTGTCTGTCTGTCTGTCTGTCTGTCTGTCTGTCTGTCTGTCTGTCTGTCTGTCTGTCTGTCTGTCTGTCTGTATGTCTGTCTGTCTGTCTGTCTGTCTATCTGTCTGTCTGTCTGTCTGTCTGTCTGTCTGTCTGTCTGTCTGTCTGTCTGTCTGTCTGTCTGTCTGTCTGTCTGTCTGTCTGTCTGTCTGTCTGTCTGTCTGTCTGTCTGTCTGTCTGTCTGTCTGTCTGTCTGTCTGTCTGTCTGTCTGTCTGTCTGTCTGTCTGTCTGTCTGTCTGTCTGTCTGTCTGTCTGTCTGTATGTATATATATCTATCTATCTATTTATCTATCTATCTATCTGTCCATCCATCCATTCATCCATCCATCCATTAATCCATCCATCCAGCCAGCCAGCCAGCCAGCCATTCATCCATCCATCCATCCATCCAGCCAGCTAGCTAGCTATCTAGCTATTTATCTATCTATCTAATACATTTGTTGATTGTTTTTGAACATCGCTTAAATTGAAATTGAAATCCCGATATTTTGTAACTATCAAATATACAATATTACATTCAAAGTTTGTTTCAATTCAGATGTGTCAGCCATTTCTAACTTAAAATTAAAATGCCTTTGAAAGATACTGATACTAAAACTACCGTAATCATTATGAGTGTCATGTTTATTTTTAGAACTGAGATAATATTAAGACTGTCATTATCACTTGTATTATCTTAACTAATAAAAACAATATTCGCGATTGAAATATGATAAGCCCTATGAAAATACTTTTATCCATCAACAGACCCTGACATTCGAATCAAAAACAAAATTTCGTTTCATGCCAATGGCTTGATTAAACAAAATCCGTTTAATTTATGGAAGAAAACCCCCCAGATACTTCAGTGTGTTACTCGTCAGTGAAGCATATGTTTCGATTCTGCGGGAATAATCAACATTGCAGCTCTGCACGTGTGTGGCAATAAACATTTGGCCTACAGAAATAACCAACACTGCAACTCTGCTCGTTTGTGTGGTAATAAACATTGGCAACACATCTTGCAGATGGACAAAGCGTCTAAAATGTGTTTTTTGCTTACGGTCATAGTTTCTCTGGTGGTCCGATCATTTTGGGAGTATTCTTGTAGTTTATTTTCCTTGATTTAATATGTATGCACCAGACAATTTCTTGACGATTAAAACAAAGTTATCAATATGTTTTCGTGAATTAGGATATACATACATACATACACAGACTACGCACATATAACGCAACACACACCCGTATTAAAAAAAAATGCGACGATTGCACTTTTTCTGAGATCGAAATTATTTTATAGAAAGATACGTGTTTGTTTGTTCTTTCGTTTGCTTGTATGCATGCATCTTAACTGGTTTACAACCCAATAATTTGCATCCAAGGCGGTGACCCTTGCTTTAATATGTTTTTTATGACCATCGTCGTGTTGTTTCTATTGTCCCGTGTCGTAAAAGCATTTGCGTGAAATGCAAACATAGAGCATGTTTTAAAAAATCTTGATAATGCGTCTATAAATATATTCAGGTCGATATTTCGGACTCAGCTTTTTCCTTTTTTCGACTAATTGAAATCGTGTTTTTAACGTATATATAATTTTGTACTGTTTAATGCACATGTCTTTGAGTAAAATATGCTCCCATATATAACTAACTGTTTTATATGAATCGACGACAAAGATCGTTGAGGCATTCTATACGTCGACAATCTGGTTGTTTTGACATTTATATTTCTTTCCCATCACGCTAGATTAGACATTTTCGTGTTTAGGCCTCGTTTGAATACACGAGCTTTATACCAACCAAATGTTTACATATTATATATAATTGAGTATCAGACCATTTATTAATTTAATATTCAATGTACATGTAAGCATGTGAAGAACATTGCCTCTAAATTGTACCAAATACCACGTTATTAATATGTATTAGCGATATTCGTTAATGACGTGGCAATAATTGCCTTTTGTACTTCCATACCATATCGTGATAAAACAAACTATATGCGACTTTTGTAGATTGTTAAACTTCGTAGCCAATAATCTCTTACATTACTTGTAAACGTTTCTTGCGTAATTTAGATTTCCGCCTTGAAACCTATTTCGAGACGGACATTTGCTGTTTGGAATGTTAATTTCTCGGTAAATTTAGGAATAATATATCTTGTAGATAAGAAAATGTGCGATATAAATAGGCATTGTTCAGGTCAAAGTGATTTGAGCTCAAATATAAGAGATTATGTAGATTGTTATGTACAAAATGTGTGTACTGAGGAACATTTAGGGGGTAAATTATGCAAAAATAAGCAAAGTAAAACTCCGGATGAATTAGCAGACCATTTCTGTATTCGCAGTTTTTGGTCTTTCATAATACTTTGAAAACGAATACGTCAGGTGTCACCGACTAGGAACGGTAACTGCAAAAAACAATTTTGGGAATTAAATGGGTTTTTAAGCACCCAAACTTCACAATAAGCCCAGATTTATTCACATAACAATTGAGTGTAAAGTTAGGGCTATCAACTAAATCATGTTTTTTGTTTACAACATATCATCGAAAGTTCCATGGATCGGCGATACTATTTTGCTCAAATTATGACGCATTTAATAATTCGAGTTTTATTCTCTTTTATTTAGAGTGATTCACATTCAGGATTCACATATCAAGAAGCAGGATTACACAATTCATGTATTTCCAAATTTTAAAGCTCACTTGTAGAGAGTGTGTTGTGTTTCATCGACTTAAAGCGTATTCCACTATACAGTCTAGAATGTTTATTCTTAGGGTTTTAATCGGGGGGCATGCACGTCCAAAAATGTCACCAGGTCAAATCTTAGAAAAATCTTGTTACCACTGTATAGGCCACATTAATGAATCAACATTGATGAAACATGGTCAGAAGGATTATCTTGACAATATCTTGTCTGAATTGGAATCTTTTTCACTTGTGTTAAAAAGCTAGGTTACCAAGTCTGATAAAAACTATTTTTCCACTTTATTGTATGAATCGATCAAGTGTGATGTTGAACGCTCTAAAAGCGGATTAAACCCAAGTGCTTTGCATTGACCGTTCTGAGGCGGTGACCCCAGCTTTATTCTTTAAGGTGTGTGTGATGTTTTGTATTGTGCTAGTTCGTACTGTTTTGGCAATTGGTCACTTGCCTTAAATAAAGGACCAACACATTGTATATAATAAGAATGCAATACTGCTCCAGCAGCTGTAGTTTCACTTCTTTATATCGATAATACGTGGTAAGAATGTTTATCATAGCCCTGAGCTAGTCAATTCCATTTCACATGAGCACATTTGACAACACCAACAAATAAAAAAATGAAATACACCTATAATAGGACCAACACCGAATAAGTCAAGTGTCGCTGACTCGGAACGGTCATTTAAAAAACACATTTTTGGCTAAAAAGCGTTTTGGCGCCTTAACTTCACAGTACGCCCAGATTTATTCACTTCAGTGTAAAGCAACATAACTTATTGTATCAGGTCCGATGAAATGAAGGAAAACAACTATCAATTACATCGCGCATTAAGGTGGCAACCTCCTTCATTAGTTCAGTAACCAGCGCTATGTAGTAAAACGTCGGTAAAACAAATCACGGGAAGTTCTATGGATCAACTATATTATTTGGTACAAAGTATGTCAAATTTAATGCATTTTAGTCAATTGAATAAAATGAAAGAAATGTATACATGAAATAAAGTGCAACCAATTTCCAACTATTGACAGATAGTCGTTGATGATGGGTGTAATACTTTCGTTCGGGGTCGGTCACATGCCATTTACAATTGTAGTCGCAAATGGTCGCAGATGTTACATTAGAGACAGTGTTTCAATGGTTTCTAAACTGTATACATAGAAAATGTACGTTAGGTAAACCGTAGCTTAACATTAAACGATGTCACGTATTTCATATGGTTTCATTGTCTCATAACCTTTATAATTTAAATGTTATAAAATACATTAAGTAACTCATCCCTTTTCATTTAACGGTTGTGCGTATTTTATATGCCAAATTGTTGCATTCCCGTAATAATAGAAATCTAGTAAAATAAGTTAGGTAAACCAGACACAGATGAAAATGTTAATTACACATGTGAAGAAAACCGCATACCTTTAGGGTACAGAATGAAATAAATTTACATACATTCTTGTTGAACGAAATATTAATTAAAGTGACGTTTGCAGAGTTATACTTTATAAACAGTACACGAGAATGCTCACGTGCACCGCTTGTAATGTTTTTGTCCTTTACACGTAATTATGCAATTATGTTAGCCAAATGGGCCATGGTTGACCTGGGTAGCTCAGCTGAGTTGAAGTAATTATAATGATATGTTAAAGCTAGTTAACATATGTTTAGAGTTAAATACAGACAGCATTTGTACTGATGGACTTAAAAAGATAAACAGTGTTGCAAAAATATGTAATATTATTTTAATGAAATTTTTGGTATAACTATTTACAAACGAATTTTAGTTGAAGGCTACCCAATTATAATTATTAGAAGTTTACAACATAGTACTATAGAAACACATATTCTACCGTTGACTGCCATATTAAACAAAGATACAATTCTGCGACATATCTTACTGATTGCCATAACTGTATGCTTAACGCCTTTGCTTTTTGCAATTTCAGTAATATACAGCAGTAGGGTTTGAAATAAAGTCATGTATTGTACAATACAAACATTTTAAATGTTACGTCTTATACTACCAAGTGAATTTCCACATTGCATAATTACTACTGGATGCACGAATATATAGCTTTCAACGTTTCCCCATTTGTCATGTTCCTGCCGTCGGCAACAACAAAGATTAATGGACCAAGCAACGTCTCTCAATGACTGAATAATTGATTATGGAAATTGTCTGAAGAAAATATGTCAATACAGTTGATGTATCGTGTACTTACTGGAATTTGTAATATCGTATTCGCAGAGGATAGAAATAAGCAAATAATCTTTTTTTTTTAATTTGTATTTTTACACAATTAATCAAAAACAAAACATTATGCATGTATATTCATCATGTGGTCTCTTCTTACTATGTCATAAACTCAAGCAATATATGAATGTACATAAACATGAATATCTGTTAAGTTTACGATTAATAGAATACCAACATGTTGCAGGCAAATATTCACAACTACCACTGCAACGTGTGTTGAAGGAGAGCCATTATACAGAAAATATTTTTTTACTGATTTTCCTAATAGCTTCCCTACGAAAATGACGAGGGCGTCGGCAGTGAATTAATAGAAGTTCAGCCCACAGAAAACATCAGAACATAAGCTGATAACACGTCTTGTCCTTCTACGGAACAAATAAGACCTGTTTTTGAAAAATGACGCATTTAGAAGAAATGAGTGTTATGTTACCAAATGATTTTAACGCAAAGAAAACTCTTACAAATAACCTGATTAATTTATTTGCTCTGCATCGAAACGGTCAATATAAAACCGGCTTTAAACTTGCTGAACCTGCCACTTAGTCTATAGATTTATCACAAAATACAAACAAATTAATAAACATCAGCAAAAAGCATGATGATTCAAGTTAAAAAACAATAAACATAATATGTAACTTATTTAATTACTGCTTAATTACTTCATGGTTTAATATTCACCAGAGCAGCATAACTGAGACTCGAGTGCCACTGTGAAGGTAAAGAATAAACATACATATGACATAAATGTGTCTTTTATGACTAACATTTTCATTTCACTAGTCATAAATATTATAATATCAAAGTCGTGTATAGATGAATAAAATGCACAATTAAATCATTTCTACTGTGCATTTGTCGCATTCCACTATATATTACATGCCAAAAGCATGCAGGTTTCCTATTGTATCTGCAAATGAGGAGATAATAATTGCCTTTAAGTTCATACACCATCATACGTGCGACATCAGCAAATAGTGAAACGTGGAAGCCAACTATTCTTGAAGATTACATGGCTTTATTTATTGCATAAAATGTAGACGTTTGTAATTTCCGCATTCAAGATAAACGCGAGACAGAAATTTCCTGTTTGAAATGTAAGTGCGTTGGTTTAAGAAGGACTTACTTAGTTTGCTGATTGGAATGTTGCAACTAGTTTTAACATAACAAAGCAATTACAGATGCAAATGTAACTTTATTCACAGTTGCATATTAAAATCTAAATGTACTATATTTAAGCGGAGAGACTTATGAGTTATATAAGTACCTGTGGAATATCAACAGATTAACCGTTTAAAACTAATTAACGTTACCTTTGTCATGACATTAAACGTTAACACCACGAAATATATGAATGTCATAAAACCACTATACGATCAAATGTTTACGCGACACTCAATGTCTCATTGCGAAGCTATTGGAGCTTACACATATTTGAATATCATTTGTTCGTCATATATTTAATTACTTTTACGCTTTTAAACAAAAACAGAAAAATCACACTCGTATGAAATCGTATTTACAACTAACTTCAAGAAAAAAAGTTCCTTAATGCCAAATGCTAAAGAAAGTCATATGCAATAAATATTTGTTTAAAACTTATTAAGCAAAAATAAATGACATAGTTTCTTACCTTTGATATTATTATTTGTAATCTTGTTTTACAGTATTATATGTTATCAGTCACAAGTATTCTTTAAGTTTAAAAATACCTTCACATTTTTTTGAATGGATGGGGATCATTTGTTTTTAACAATGTAGCTAGTCTGTAATTAGACCTTCTCAAATAATCATTTCAGAAGAGCATGTGTATGCTTTCAAAACGTTTAAATAATTTATATTGTAACTGCTTTAATAGATGAAACTTTAACATGGTTGTAAAGGTAATACAGTTATACTATAACATATTTTCGAACGACAGATGAGTTCAATTTGTATGAGAAATAAAGTTTGTACCAATATATTAAAAGGATTGACATTCATTTTTGTAACTAACAAATGCTAATATCTGCGTTTTCGTTGAGGTCAATAAATTATGTGATAATCGAATAAGAAGCAAGCATCAATAGATAACCTTTATGTTCTGAAAAGATATGACAATTACAGATACACAATATCGCAATATTTATAACATGACTTTCAATAATTTAATACTAGTAAGTCACCAACATAGTACATTTATACATGTGCCTTAAGCACGTTATTACATAAAATGGTAATTCACTCAATATCTAATCAATAGACATTCTGATAGACGATAGTGTGTACATTGAAATGTATGGAATTGTTTATTTGGTATTGCCTAATTCCCATTTTCTTAGAATATAACAAATTTTCGACATATATAAATGAAATACATTTCCATCTCTAATTGCTTTGTTATGTTAAATAATACTGTTCTGTTCTGCATAAAACAATCGCAAGACTAGTGACTCGTGGAGCATAATGTTTGCACCATTGGTGCGAAGTAAAGTAAAACCTGAAAAAAAACACGCTCAAATGACAAGGTTAAAGATGTAGTTCTGCACTTAGCAACAGACAAACACAGTATCCGCTTGGCGTGCTTTATACAAAACGTCATCCTGTTGCACAAGTCAGCCAGGAATATGAAACGAAGTTTCCGAATTAAGGAAGACATTTGTTTTACAGAACTAAAAATGCATTATTACACATAGACATAAGCCTGCTGATTTTCCAAATTGCTTTTAAGGAAAATGATGTTGCTGCTCTGATCTCAGTGTATCTGTACATGTCTTAGACGCGGAGAAAACTCTTTTAAGTTCTGAAATCAATTGTCCGATTGTTCAACGACGCCCTCGCCAGTGTGTGTCTTATTGGATTCAATTTAATTAATGTTTTTGTAAGTAGTGTTTAACATATGAACGACGCGCACTGTTTTTTAAACTTAATAATAATAAACATTGAATTCTGCATATTCACGACAAACGTTATTTAAACACAAATCCATGTTCGACAGAACACTTTTTATGGAAAAGTACCAAACCCAAACTTCGAAAGCGCGTATGTATTGAAATTTCTTATAAAACAAGTTCAACCTCCTTTGCAGGGGATTGTACTGTTTTCACGGTAAGTGTTTGTCCTGTGTTGTATGGGCAATTTGTCACTTGTCTAACAGACTGGTGATGTTCACTTGATTTTTTTCTCCTGATATTTCTAAGTAACTTTATTCTTGTACTGAAGGTTGATGGTTCAGTTTTGGTTAAGAATGAGGATGTTTGTTTTAAAGCATGTTTTATTGCATCTAACGTTTGTACCATTTTTATTCTGGGCGTTTACTAAAAAATGGAAATTCGAAACATGTTTTTCTCTTGCCCTACTTTGCTTACATTTCGTGTATCAACTTATTTTGTTCTATAAACAACATATGTTTATGCCTAGTATCAACAAATTATTTTTTTATAAATAAAGTTCAATCGGCCAAGACGGCAATTTCGATTCCTCAAAATCGAAATAACCGTCTTGGCTGATTGAACTTTATATATATATATGTATCGATCCAGTTTTGTTTGAAAATGTACCAAACAAATGTAAGAAATACAACAGAAAATAACCTTTCGTGCTTCATTCGAATTCAACGACCAATAGGCTGAATAACGCCTGTCCATAAACTATACGAAAAACATTGACACTGCATCGTTCTTTATATGACAACACGTATTAACACGACAGGCAAGACATTTTAAATAGAATAAAACTAATAAAAACATTCATGACCGTTCGAAGCTTTTGACAAAATTATGTCTACCGCGACATTCCAGCTAAAACAGGATTAAATATATTGAAACTATTAACTCCAATCTCCAATCAGTTCGAGGAACTAAATACAAGAAATATAAATTGTTTATGCTACTTCGTGTTATCGTTTATAACATATTATTATAAAGATTTACAAAAAAAATATTATTATGCGTTTGCTAAAACAAATTCTTATGTTCTATGTAAAAGGTAACTTTAACGATATATCACATATTGATGTTATATAGGGAACGGTCTAAACATTTGCGTGAAGTGAATCCTTTGAACATTATCGTACATTTCTTTTGGCATAACACAATCTTTCAAATGAACACATGTTGTCATTATAATGTTCAAACATTATTGTTTGATTTATTTTTGTTCTTGATAGTTTCATGCTTTTTCAACCGTTTTGTCTGACGTTGTTACTGTGTCAATACGTTTACTTGAAAATACAAATGAAAGATCTTCTCTGGTTCAACATACATACCCAAGATGCAAACGCACGTGTATTCAGGACATAGTGTTTGGACTGGTCCCAGGCGCAGTTGATTTTGTAATACAAAAATTCACATTTTTTGTTTTACTGACGTGATAATATTTATCCAACGTAATAATCATGTTCATGAAAGTGTTCAATAAAATGCGGGTAAAATAAATAAATGTGTGTAGGGGATTTTAGTTGGCTGTAACGGATATGGTGTTTTAAATGTGGACACACCCTGCCAGTGAATTAATGCTTGTATACCGAAAGATGAATGTAGTGTATACAACACGATGTATATATTAATGTTTGTATACCGAAAGATGAATGTAGTGTATACAACATGATGTATATATTTGTTCAAAGATACTCTATTTTGAAACTCTGAATATATGCAACTTTGACTATATAGAATATGACATGGAGAACTAACACTATGTTGGCCCAATGCTCTTGTTAACGGAAAAAGTACGAAAACAACGGGAATCGCTAGTATTGAAATATGTTTCGGTAACATCAAATGTTAACATTTTAATCACATTTAAAAAGAAGTATGTTAATATTTAGCACCATTTGCGACTAACATATAAGTCGTATGAAAATGTAGACAAAATCTAACAATATTGGTATTAAACGAGCAAACCAGGATTATATAGACGGTCATGCATTATTTTTCTATAATTCCCGAACATTTACGTTTACAGTAAACTAAGCACAAGTACAATCAGTTATTTATAGTACACTAGATTAAAATATAAATATTATTATATAAATAACAGTTTATCGAGTAACATCATTTGGAGTAATGTCTGTAATAGCATGACAATAGACATTCCGTGTAAATTCTCAACAGTTATGTGTTTAAGGAACTATCGATTAAGTTATATATGTGGGCGCCACTAAAGAACAGAGAACAGCGCAAACGTTTAAATAAATAATCAATAAATCAGATTCTATAATGCAAACTACATGGTGTGCTGCAATTTCCTTGTTGTAATACAAAGCAATATATGAAGTCGTCATTTTTGTAACCAGTTAAAGAAGCATACAAATTGAAATTGGTAATTATTAACTAAGGCTTCAGTTCGAAAATGCAGTATAAACCAATTACAATACAATACGAAATATATTAAAATTAATGCGAGTAATATATCACAGCTTATCAAACATTGTATCCGTACCAGGCAGTGATGGCGAAATAGTCAACCGTTGTTACGTATGTGTTGCTGCAAATATATGCAGAGTGCTGTCGAGCTTGATACCTTATGGCTTTTACACCATCACTTTAACATTCGACAACCGATCGACCATGAAGACCATCCAAGCTCTTGTAGTGGTAGCTGTACTAATGTTCGCAGGTAGGTCCATTAAATGAAGAAGTAAAATACCGCAATTTGAGTGATTATAGCCTGACTATTTTTAAGATTCAGATATGATATTGAAAATGTGTATTTTACTTTCGGCTTATACATCAAAATCCATTGATAAAATACAAATCAACTCTTTACTACATTTCCGTAGATTGGATCGCGCAACAAATCTTTGAAACACGCAATTGTTGTTGGATGTTCATGTTATATATTGACGGATCACCATTCTGAAAACATTAATTTAATCAGAAGAACATATGTTGATTCCAGTTTTTAAACCTGGTATAAACATATTGGAATAATTTGCAGCAGTGTATTAAATTAACGCTGTGTCCACTGTAACGTATCGGAAAGCCTTCACACAAATGGAATAAGTTGTTCTCTTACGTCCACACTGTGGTGATTCTAGCTCTTATCGCATTTATTGATTAATCCTCCCAGTTGTATAATTGTTTATTACATTCTGTGTTTGTTTCATTTTTTGTGATTGAGAAGGTGTCCCTGCAGGATATAGAATTATTAATCGTTTATATCACACGTATAGGCCATATGTAACTTGTCGAAAATAAGAGATGGTAGTGATGGTAACATTATTTCCTCTGTGTATGTACATTTTCATCATATTTAAGTAACTTAATTTGAGACATGTGTGTTACAGGTACATCCACGCCCATGAGGACCAAGGTGCCTGTGGAGAGAGCTCCATCATTCTCTCTAGCTGATTTACGTCCCTCCCATTCCCACGTCGACAAACACACAACGAACAATGTGTAACTTTTTAAAAACAATAATGTATGCCATTGACGAATAAATATATTAGGAAAGCAGTTAGTAATCATGTGTTTCTTACAATGTTTTGCTACAATATTACAAAGTCCCATAAAAAGCCGGCATTTGGTATGCATCTTAAGAAATTTAAAAAATGATTTAATGTTTGCTCTTATAAAACAAACCAATAACCCAGATATTGGAAAGGCAATAAAGTACAAAGTTTTATCATTCGCTTAATCCGTTGCTTGATAATTATAAACAATGAACAAGGCGAGAGGGGTATTTTAAATTACCGAGTTAAAATATCGACGGATATATGGAGTAAAGCATACTCACGTATTATGAATCTTTAGGTAAATAATACACATTCATAATTTAGCCGCGATCTAGGAAAAGAACGCTTAGTACATGTGAGTGAAGTGTCGTCCAATATTAGCATAAACCATGGGCTAATCTGGGACGAAACATTACGCATATACTGGATTGTTGTTTAAAAGGGACTTTCTGAATGCGGAAAGTGTCGTTCATAATTAGCCTGCAACGTGGGCCACATATTACACACATGCATTAAGTCCTGCTTACCAGAGCAAAGCTGGAACGTTTGACAAACGAACAGAATTGCAATATAATGCTAAGTATTCATCTCCCTGCATACGGAGAATCCAGTGACGTCTATATCCGACGTTCACGGGTGTACGTTTTTATAAACATTACGTTGGATGTAGACAGAATACAACAGCTGGTCACTTCATGTACACTGGCTGTCAAGTTATCCTTAGGAACGAAATGCGCCTGTTTCAACTTGAGTGCTTGCTGATCCAAAGATGTTATCTTAAAAATCTGTTATATATATATAAAAATGACACAGTAAGGTAAATGCAAATGTTCTATAACTGATGACGTTGTTTACTTTTAATATAATTTTAGACACAAAAATCATTTATCCCGATCAATTATTATATTTATCAAATAGATAATATCGATAACAATCACACAGTCAGGTAAACTCAAATGTTTGATACCAATTGTTTATTTCAAAATTATTATTTTACAATTTTACAAAATATATATTCATTATTGTCGACAGTTGAATAGATAACATCTACATTCACACACATCATATCTATCCCATATTTACAATTTAACATGAACATACATAAAAATACGGATATATATGTATAATATTGTATGTTTTATGTTTTGTTGTGCTAAGGAGCGCAAATACATTTAATTACAGTGGACATAAATATCCATATAATGGTAATTGTGTGTTGAATATATATCCAACATACGTGACAAATATTGAAAGCGATACGAATAAGAAAAAGGCCTTGGTAATTTCAGACATGGTAAGACAAGCAATACATTAGCAATGTTTCTTTATAAGTTTATTACTATAATACGTGAGTCAATGCTGACATGTTATATGCATATCTTTCTTCTTCATGTATTTGTGCAGTGAATGTTAACCCAGCGACGTTATAATTTTATTATACATGTCAATTTGAAGCAACCATAAGATCATAATGGAAGTTCGTGTGTACAACATAATAATAACATATATCTTCCACACATTCTGATCAATATAAATTCTCTTATTTAAGGAGCTTGACGATGATTTAAAAGGATTTCCAAAAGTATTGCGTGGCGGAAAAACATCCAACGCAATCTGCTTGTACTGGAATAAATGCAAGGAAATTTGCAGGCAAATGATTGCAAACGATCCACCGCTCTATATGGACACTGATATCGACAAACACGGACAAACGTTTAATGACACATTCTATCACTTCTTCACAAACCGAGGAACTCGTTTTGATTATATTTTTTGGCCAGCTTTATATCTAATGAAAAACGGTAAAATGCTTTGCAAAGGTCATGCTCAAGGGGCAATTTGATCGCAAATGGTAACGATACAAGTTGTGCCTCTTTGCAACAAAAGACGACTAGTTTGACCAGATCTGTTATACAATTACTTATTTTACCAATGGCATGCTTATGTTCATAATACCAATTGAAAAATATTGTATTTAAACTTCGAGTATTTATTAACATAAAAACTTTCCGACAAATAACGAATATAAAAAATAGTAAAACAGCACGTGGTCCTTTATTTATGGAAAGGAACCGATTGCGATACATAACCAGAGCACGAGAAACAACGCAAATATACTTAATAAACACATACATATGAATAAAACGTTACAAACAACATTTCTGTTACCACATTTCACAGGGTGCAGAATCAACGGGGGGTTCAGGGGGTTACACACGGGCTGGACAAAATGTAAACACACCGTTAGGAACTTTATTTTTTAAATATCTTAAATTAATTTAAATACATTTGTAAAAATCTTTCGGGCATAAAAGACAGTTTTTCTAGCAGTTTTGTTGCCGTTATCTTAAGGTATAAGAATAAATCCTTGAATACGTCTGAGATCGGTTACAAAATTTCACGTTGCGTGAATCATAACCGTGCAGTACACAAGAATTTTTTTCACAAGAAAACAGGCTTATTAAATAAAGTTATTGTGAGTATTTCACATTGCCATAATCAGCATAGAAATCTGTCTTTCATGCAATAGTTGAAATTCGTGAGAAAAATTGTTCTGAAAAATTTATTTGAAAAAAGCACCACTTACCGGTGTTTATATCTATAAACGTTTAATTGGGAACCCCACAAAGTCACGTGATCGTGCACCCTATTCATTTACAGAAAGGTTTTTAACGCCAAAAGTTATTATAAAAGTACTTTTATACATAAATCGTACAACGAGATAACAATTTAGCTTTAATATAATACATAAATTATATTAGTGTATGCTTTTATATAAACACAACATTGTGCTATTTAGAGAAAAATGTTCTCTTATTTGAGGTTGAGTTTACTCGCAATAAAGAATTAATTCAGGCTTGGGAAGACAGATCGAACGATGAAGTCCGCGAATACACAGTGAATCATGAAATTATACGCTATACCATATTTGCTATTATCTTGTTTCCTTTTGATTTGAAAATATTTTCGTATTTATAGAATAAACAGTTTACAAATAAGAACGCGCAGATAATATCGTTACTACGCAAACTTCTTCCAAACCCGTGAATAGCACAATTTAAAAAACTAGTGTGGGTCAAATAAAATATGTCTTTGTTTCTGTGGATGAATATATGCTTCTGATTGTAATATACAGTCATTTATATCGTTCATAAATATTTTCTATACTGGAATTTAGTATAGATGTAATTATCCGTCCCTCACTTACTTTACCTGCTTATATAAAATCGATGTAACTTTTTATGTCCGACAGTTCTTATTATCTTTTTAACCGTAGTTGTAAATTAACATACCTAAAACGTGAATATTTAATAATTTTCATTTGCAGTTAATGTTACTGTTTAAAATGATTGTTTAAAGAAATCTAGGTAAAAATCATAAATATCTACGTTAAAAAGTTGAATTTTCAGTCTTGGAATTTTAGTTAAATATATAATTCTATTGGTGAAAGCAAATTCTATATCAATGAACATTAAAGAACACAACAGTTCTAATAAGGGAACATATAAAAATATCATCATATATTTTTTCATTATTATGTCAGTGCCGTTTTTTTTATCAGTTGAAAAAATGCATGAAGACTATACACAAACATGTTTAGAAAAATACATATCAGCAACTATCATTTAGCATCAACGAAACACATATGACACTTTTTACCTGTTTAAAGTATTAATAAAGTTAATAAGAAAACATTTTATGACGTCATAATGCGAACATGTTCACGTTTTTTTTTATTTTACTGTAGCATTTTATAAAAAAAAATGTCTGCGTTGCTCTCTGTAAATGTTTATATAATAATTTTTACTCATGGTTTAAGAGCAACAAATGTATATTTTACTTGTGGCTACACCACTGTGTTTTTTTGTTCCATAGATTTTTCCACTCGTGAAGTAACATCAAAAATTGAAAACAAAAACTATATGTAGTAAATATTTGGATTTGTTCACAAATAAAAGATGCATACGGAATATTAGGCTATTCCAGAGTTCCAAGAGTACAGTAGGCTATGTACAAATTCGCAGCTTAAGCTACACCGTTGCACACTACAAATGTAGGCTTTGTTACGATACGAAAATAAACGAAAAACATACTTTGTAACACAATAACTAGCGCCATATGCATTTTATTTATTCAAGGTATAGAGCGGGTGCTCATAATTCCGAACAGCGTCTAATTCCGAACAAAAATTTAAACATTTAAAAACAATATAATTCAGGCATGAACTCTAACATATGACATCATATTTATTACATCATAACTTAACTCTTTCCGTTTCGTCCATGTTTGAGCGGTAAGGATGTTTAAATTTTGAAGAATCTCGGAAAGTTTCACCAACCAGTCAATTGAGTGGAATTACGCAAATCTCAATTTCACCTTCACTAATTCTTAAGGTTACGTGACGTCATTTAAGTATTTCCCCGATAAGGCTTTCCTATTGTTAGTTAGGCATTTCCCAACTAGTGTGTATGTTCTATTTATAGCTTTCACAAACAAAAAAGGCAAAAATCAAGTGTTCGGAATTACAAACGAAGTGTTTATGATTTTAGTTTACTGCAAGAATTAGAAAGCAAAGACTTACAAGAATATTGTTTTATAAATTACCAAAACTTAAAATAAAAGGCTAATGTCTTGACACATGAATTCGTTTTATTTTATATATGATTCGTCAATTACAAGCAAAACGTCAAAAGTACGACCCAGAAGTGGTTGGTCGCGCAGTCGAAATAATAAAATCGGGTACAATGCCACTTGGCCAGGCTTCCAAAACGTATAATATACCCAAAACAACACTCGCTGATCGTGTCTATGGGAAGTACGCAACTGACCATATCGATGCGAAGACCGTCCTCAGTGCTGACGAAGAGCAACGAATTGCCAACTGGGCGGTCCATATGAGTAGGGTTGGCTACGGTCGAACAAGACATGGCCTGTGTACGGTGGTCCAGAAGATTCTCTATGGCACTGGCAGATAAACCCCTTTTCTCGTTAACAAACTGGGACGGCAACCATTGCGTGGGTTTTTAAAGCGTCATCCGTATTTGTTCGTCCGCACAACTATCCAATTAGGGAAGGAACGGGCCGTCATCACAATAGAGATAATTTAGCGTTGGTTTGCCGAATTTGACAGACACTCGAAATATCATGTTAGCCAGGCCATCGGTGACTCTGTCCGTCATACAACCCAACAGCCACCGACTGACACGCTACCCAATCAACTGATCAGAAATATCCGACAGCCAACCCAACCAGTTCGTCGCCCAAACTGTAATGGTAACCAACCAGTCAGAAGTTCCATCTATTTCACCATCCAACCAGTTGGTCACCTTGACAGGAGAACGAGGAGGCAATTCTTCGGGAAATCAATGATTTGTTATCAGACAGTGACGTCGAAGTTGAAGCCGGCAAACGTTTTGCATGTGAAAAGACGTATGACAACTTTATTGAATGCACTAACTGTGGTCGGAGATTTCATTTTGCATGTGTTGAAAATCATTTGATCTGCGATAAACTTTCTTTCGAATGCAAATATTGTTGAAATTTTAAAGTGCATAACTGTTACAATTGTTGGAAATATGTTCTTGTTTTGATTGTTCGTGGAATAAATTAGTCTGACTGTTTCTTTTCCTTGAATATTTTACATTTTTGGAATGCACTTTGAGTGTTCGGAATTAAAACCACCAATGTTCGGAATTGAAACCAGTGTTCGGATTTAGCATACATTACTGCCTTTCCTTTAACCCAAAAATAATAGTGTACGATGACCCATACACGCAATCAATCGTTATACATCGGCTATCTCGGATTCCTCCGTAAGATAGGCCTCGTGGCTAACGGTCGCCATATTGCCTTGTATTACTACTTTACTACCCAAAAGGTTGTCAGTCTATTGTTATGAGGCTGTATACGATGCGCGTTGAACTAGCGCCAAACTTTTTACCGAAACTTTAATATTAAGAGCACTATTAACGTTCATTTGTGTTGCATTTTGACCTATTATCCCAGTGATTTACTTTTCCATTATTATTTAATCACCCTATCATCCAATTTTTAAGATGAAATTACGGTGTTTACAAAACCAACCAAACCGAAAGTGAAACAAGATGCATTACGTTTCGCGATGTAAACATTAAATATTTGTTCAGTTTGAGAAAGCGAATCGATAATAGACGGTGGAATATGTATGCAATACAGACTATCATTGCCGATTGTAGTACTGGCTAAAAAATACCTTTGATGACAGGTCATGTATAGAACGTTGATCAAAATAGTGACCATACATAACTACAAATGTCTTGGTTGATCATTAATATAAATAATGCACGTTTCTGATCTAATTGCCTGTATCTAGTTGTAATTACCATGATACTGATAAAATTAAAACGTTTTTTTCATAAATTAACATTACATGTTTTATTTTTATCATTTAGGTAATATATAATTGTATCATTATCATCATTAAATATTCTGAAAATAATCTAAATTATCATGATTACTTTAAAGTAGAATTTTTAAATTTTTCTCATTATTTTTAATAAATTTCCACATTTGCTTGATTCAAAATAAAATGTATTAATAAGGGTTTCAGTTTTTATTTTTTATCCAATTTTTAGTTCGATTAAATTTAAAGTACTAACTACATACATGTATGTGAAATGCTCTTGAGTTCGTTTCCTGGGCCTAGAACCAGTACTTGGGTGTCTCTTGGAGATTTCTTAAGAATGCTCCCACACTGGGGATCAAACAAGTGACCTCCAGATCATTAGGTGTACACCACATCCATTACACATCAGCGACCTTTAATTAGTAAATTACTTTAGTAATGCAGCATTATATAATATAATGTTGCTACATATTTTTGGAAAATGATTAATATGCAGTACTAAATAAATCTAAATGCATACAATTTTAATTGTGTATATTGTGTGATTATTAGTTACAAATTCACTTTTTACAGGTATACTGGATTATGAAAGACTGATAAACATAAAGTTGACAACTCATCTCCCCAACGATACTTTGTGTGGCTCATTCTCAGAACAAACCCATAGTCAGTGAGAAAACTACAGTGTAAAAAGACCACTTGATTGTGACAATTATGGCTGACCAAGCAAATGTTATCATTTAAAATAAAGAAAACTTCCAGTTCAATATACATTTTATACCAATTATAACATTGACCAACACAGAAAATAATTATAAGGTTGATTTTCCCAAAATTGACTGTTACAATTGAATACTGTTTTAAGCTTCACTCTACTTTGTCTGAAAATAAAAGTCCTAAATGATGTAATAGAAACATACATATTTAATTTTTAGTTTTACAATGATATGTATATATATACATATATTATAATAACTTTTTATCGATGGTCATTCAATTTAAGTTTAACTAATATATACATACACATTTTATACATGTGTATGCTTTGATTTTTTTCTTTTGAAGCCAAATATATATCCCATTAGATAGATAGATAATATCACAGCAGTATTCCTAGTTTGTCTGCAAGTACTGCAGAAATCATGGATTATTATTTTACTGAGTCAGCCTTAATCTTTATATTATAATTGTTAAAACAGATTAAGATGTGCATTATACAATTGAGTATGCATCAAGATTAAAAAATGGTACATGTATGAAATAATAAAGAATCAATAACAATCAGAAACTGTGCATTTTTTTCAGTATTGAATGAAAGGATTTGAAGTAATTATGTGTTTTTTAAATATAATTTATGTGAATTTGAATAAATATATAAAATTTAGTGATTTTCTCAGACAAAACTGTTAATTACATACTTAAGTATTAAGAATGTATTATTGTAATATTCATTCGAATTTTTTAGTACAAAAAGCACTTTTCCCTGGCATTTGTATTTATAGTGATTGCATATTTTATAATTCTGACAGCATTTATAAACTGTGTTCATGCAAGCATGAACACGGTTTCATTTTTTGAGTATTTTAACAAGAGGGCCATGATGGCCCTGTATCGCTCCAGTGCTGAAAAAAGGCTGCAACAAATTTCTCTGCATGTGCAAATACTTAAATATAGGCCCTATTTAAGCACATGTACACTTTTGTGACCTTCTGGGCTGGGTCAAATTTAACCCCAGGGGCATAATTTGAGCAAACTTTGTAGAGGACTACTATATCTCACTACATACAAAATGTGGTAGCCCTAGGTCCTAGAGTTAAGGACAAGAATATTTTTAAAGTTTTCCCAAAATAAGCAAGATATAAGCGTCTATAATGTTCAATTTTGTGACATGCGGGTCAGGATCAAATTTGACCCAAAGGGAATAATTTGAACAAACTTGGTAGAGGACTATAAGATGTGTCTGCATACCAAATTTGGTAGCCATAGTCCAAATGGTTTTTGACAAGAAGATTTTTAAAGATTTCACAAAATAGGCGCTTTAAAAGCGTTAATTCAATTTTGTGACCCCCTGGAGCAGGGTCAAAGTTGACCCTTGGGGCATAATTTGAACAAAATAAGTAGAGGACTATACAATGTCTCTACATACCACATTGTGTAAAGTTTATGCATGGATGCACGATGGACACAGGACCTTTGGCCAGTGGAGCTAAAAATCAAATTAAACATTTAGGTTTGATGTAAAATCAGTTTTTATATGCAAGTGTCTATTTTTCTTATAAATTAAAACAGCATATTATTCATTATTGAAAAGATTATTCCAAGCTTGATGTCATATTTCAACTTTGCATAGTGTAGTTAATTGAACATTGTATTGAACTGTATGGGCAGCTATATTTATTAATTTATATATGTTGTATTATACAAAATGCATTATTTCTACCACAAGTAGACCATATAAGGCCTACTGCTACTAAATAGGCACTGGTATGAATTTGACACTGTTTTTGATGCACAAAACTTTAATTATTACTACACTTTAGTATATTAAATATTTTCAAGTTTTTGTTCAACATTTTTTGCAAAAGAAAAGAGTGTCTTAATGTATTTGAAAAGATACTTAAATCAAACTAAAAATGCATTTTAACATACCTTTTTCCTGGTAAAGTGTATTTGGGATGATAAAAAATACACTTGAAGAGTATTAATGCTAGATTGCAGAAAAAAATACATTTGTATCTGTTAGAAGTGTGTCTTGTCTGCATTTTTAAGTGTATTAAATGCACATCAAATGCAGATAAATACAATGCCAATACTGTTACATGTATTGTAATGGACATAAAATGCACTTGTTCTTGTAATTAAATGCTTTAGTGAATTGAAATAACCTTTTATAACGTTTTAACAATTAATAATACCTTTTATATACATTTTCTTTTGAAATGTGACACTTAAATGATTTTTGCACCACTAGTAAGAGATATAATTTGTGCTCATAGTGCTTTATCATTACACTATATAATATCATTTATTGTACGAAAATTACCCATAAAATTCATGTGAAAGCTCAAGAGATCAATAACAGCGTGCTATACCCTGCTCCTTTTTACATGACTTGATGGTATTTAGTCCCCAATTCTACATGGCTACAGGGAAAATTAATGTGCAGATTTGACAAATAAGTCTTAACTGGAATCCAATAGGCAGACTTTCATATTACTTGTATTTAATTTAAATCAATGATCTGAATTGCTCTTTGGCAAATCTTTGTTGGTCACAGTATTCAACTGAATTTTGTTCACTTTGTAGTGATTATATTTTCTATATTTATCAGACAACATCTTTCTTCAAAAGTTAAACATGATTGCTTGGTTAATTTAGAAACAAGATCAATGCATCATAACATAAAATGAAAAAATGTGTAATAGTAAAAATGGCAGCAAAAAAGCACTAGATTATCTGCCTTAAATCTGAGACGGTATGTTGATGTATTGGAATTTCTCATAAATAATGTGTTCCATAGTTGTATAACTGTATAGTCGCATGCATGAGTGGTGTCAATGTCACAATACCAATTAAAGCTTATAATTTACTAAAACAATTTGAAGTTTGATGTGTGTTTTTTTCAAGATCTGTTATATATAATTATATAAACATGTATATATATATATATATATATATATATATATATATATATATATATATATATATATATATATATATATATATATATATATATTGTTGAAAAGTTAACATGCAATAAGTTTACTGTAATTAAGTGACAAATAGTTTTACTGATTTGGTTGGATGCATATATGCAGATATATCATGGTTTGTGCAGAGGACAGTAGTAAAAACAAGAGCTGTCTCCGTAGGATGACATACGACCCCGATAAACGCTTTAATAGAAGTTATGAGCATTTTTCAAAATCTAAACGCCGACCCTAAGTTCAAGGTCAAAGGGGTCAAAATTTGAGTGTGTATGGGAAGGCCTTGTCCATATACACATGCATACCAAATATGAATGTTACATCTGAAACGACATAGAAGTTATGAGCATTTTTTCGAAACCTAAATGCAAAGTGTGACGGATAGACAGACGGACAGTGCGATCACTATATGCCCTCCTTTGGGGGCATAAAAATGTGTTTCACATTGTTTTGGTAAATTAGTAATGTAGTTAAAAGAACAGAATCATCAATTATAAAGTTATTGATTATAAAGTGTTGCTGGCATATTTGATGCATTCATCTAGCTATAAGAATGTCCCTGTTTTATCCCCACTGGCACCGAGTGAGGGTTCTCAAAATCTTTCAACAATATGAATAACTACATATAGAGTCGAGAGCCTTGTTGATATGGGGGCTAAACACCTGAAATCAAAGCGACCCAGGTTAAAGGCCGAGGCCAAATAAATAAACCAGAGGCCGCATTTGCCTGCTATACTCTGAACAAGTATTGTTTCTTCTCAGAAAACTGGCTTAAGTGTCTTACTAAGCTTTAGACTTTGAGTTTCAGTGCAATCAATCTAAAATAAATTGGTCAAATTAAATAATAATTTGTAAAAAATAAACTTTCTGCACAAATTCAATTATTTACTTTACCTGTGTGCATGAATCATTTCAGTCTTGATGGTTAGTGAACTATGTCAAAAGCACCATATCTATGAAACACTTGTATTTTGAAAAGTGCAATGTTCCACAGAAATGATGCTGATGATAATTCTACACGATGAATTATTAGATATACATGTATTTCTAAATTCCATTTCCACCAACAATTCGGTTATTCCACTACCAGTTCACATGCTTCATACACAGTTGAAAATAACACTATTTCACTCAACAACCGTGACACATGTACTCAATTTTTCAACTTTTCGCAATTAAAATTGTCTCCTACTGTTATTGTTGTTGTTGTACTTTTGAAAGTAGTTCGAAAGATGGCGACCATTAACCCAGAGATTGATTTATGAAATAAATCGTCTGCTGATCCAGAGTGACACGCAATCGCATTCGGTACCCCTCGCAGATTATCATAATCCGATGTTTGACGGAAAGGGCCGAGAATGTGCGATTGACGCAATCGATGTTCTCAAAAGGTCGCCGTATGCGTTGTTGTTTCTAAAAATAGCATCGATTTGCGGAAGTGTGGTTGCATTTCCGAACTGTAGATTTCTTTGCTTAGATGTTCGGAATTATGAACACCCGCTCTACTTGAACCTAATATAATGTGATTTTAAACTACAATATTTCAAAATGGTACGCCATACTTTGAATTCGTAGGATGTGTGAACAAATATTTATGACGTCATTAGTAAATCACGTCATCAGGGCCTGTATTTACCAACAATTCTTAACTTAAGAATAAAGAAAGAAACCAAGTCTCTGGAACGAAATATGGACTAAACGTAAGTGCTTTCAGTATCGGATATGCGAAGTGTATATTGTATCTGTATTCTAGATATGACACAGTGGTTAATGATATTAAATGTTTAGATCTATTGGAACATTTTGAATATGTATCCACGAGTGTAATTCGGTGCAATCTTTAGTTTTCGGATAAAAACATCTTTTATGTAGGTTAACATGTTCATCAGTTTTTTCGATCATTATATATCAGTGACGTTTTAAATTTTTGTGTTGACATTATTACATGTAATTCAATTGCTCACTGAATTAAACAAAATGATGAGTTAAAGGGGCCTTTTCACAGTTTTTGGCATTTTTTAACTTATTCATTAAATGCTTTATATCGATAAATGTAAACATTGGATCGTAAAAGCTCCAGTAAAAAATTAAGAATAAAATTTAAAAAAGGAAAAGAACATAGCCCGGACCAGGTTTCGAACCAGTGACCCCTGGAGTCCTGCCAGAGTCCTGAAGTAAAAACGCTTTAGCCTACTGAGCTATTCCGCCGAGTGCACATAGATGACGTATTTTATACCTTATATAAGCAATCTTCGTAGTTTCACAAAATTTAACGACAAAAACAGAACTCTCCAAATTATTCAATCGTTTCGCGTTGCAACGCTTTATATTTTTTAGGTTTTAAAATCGTCAAAAGATGCATATAATGGCTATATTAGACCATGGTAAATGTTCAGTATTACTGTTTCCTCACAAATATCATAACTAAAACGAAAATTTGCGAATCTGTAACAACTTTTTTCAATTTTGTCAATTTACCAAAGCGTGAAAAGATCCCTTTAAATGTATTTTAATTATGTAATTTATGAATTATTACTGACAACTAACACACAAAATATAAACTCCCGTTGTAATTGACATCTTGCGGATGCGTTCTGCACTTGCATGTTTATATAATACTTCTGTTGTTTGTATATTAAACTGATGGATTATGATTAATATTTAAGAAAAAAATGTTTATTTCAATTCACAGAATGATCTTGTATGTAGCATATTTATAGATATATACAATCATATTGTAGCTATGTATGCTGACAGAGTTTATATTTATTTTGTTATAAATATACAAGTTTTCCTTATACTGTATAGAAGTTACTAAAGGAAAAGGTGCTTGTAAATTGTAACAATTTAGTCAATTACACGTTGATTCCATGAACATGAAGTTTCACGCCGCGAAATTCTTTAATATTTATATGGCATTTCCCCAAAAGTTCAAGGACACTGGGCTTTAATGATTTTGTCAAAAGACCTTTCTTTCCGCAGGATACAAAGACATCGCTTTTTCCACACGACTATCTAGATAAGTTTACTATTTCTTCTTGAAGGAAGAGGCCTATCAATGTTTGGTTGGCCAGTCAAATGTCACGGTCATAGGGGCTTGTATTTTTATTTAGTACTGCCCCTTGGAATTTGTTCACGTCATTATGTCATTATGGTTTTTGTGACGTCATACGACCGACTTTCCCAGTTGTAATCTACATGCATAGGTCATTGGGTTTATAACGTTCCATTTTATTTATATTTTCTCTCTGATAGGCGTTTCTTGTTTGATTTAATTATTTTTAATTTGTTTAGCAGTCACATAAACAACCAAGCTATGTAATATGGAATTTTTAAACCCATTATTGCTGCTTCTTCCTGTATTTGCGCGATGATTATCTGAGATATTAACTCTATGATTCTACATTCTCAAATCTTTTCTATAAAGAAGGAATGTAGTTGACAATTGTAAATAGTTTTATTTGATCGTTCGTCAAAAAGTTGTAATTATGTTACTCTTGTATCTTCAATGCAATTGAGTAATTAAATAGTAATTAAATTGAATGCGTTTTAATTCCCTTTTATTATTGTTTAATTTGAGTTACAATGCTATGACGTTAAATTTTATTTACACTTGAATGTATTATGAATATTGCTGGGCCAAGTGTGAGGTTGAGCGCTCCATAACCAGGTTTAAACCCCCAATGCTTTGCATTGACCGTTCCAAGGCGGTGACCCCAGCTTTATTCATATTTTGTGTTTATGTTGGTTTGTATTGTGCTGTATTGTGCTGTTTTGTACTGTTTGGGCAATCGGTCACTTGCCTTAAATAAAGGACCAACTAATTGTTTTTAATGAAAATTCAATACTGCTCCAGCAGCTGGAGTTTCACTTCTTTATATTGTAACATTAATTTTGTTTCAATACTTCGTCACAACGCTTTAACTTTGGATCAAATACATTAGTATACTGGTTATTCTTGAGGGAATGAAGTTCCATATCGAGTTTGAGATTTGGAGGTCAAAGTGCAAGGTAACGGCTATGCGATTATATTACGGGAAGAATTGTATACGCAAGTTTTATGTATAAACCAAACTGGATTAAATAATGGTTTAGAGCAATGAGAACTGGTTCAAATAAACACGAGATTCAATTGATGCATGTGTAATTTAAACGCTATACTATGGAATGTACATAAATAAAAAACGACAAGCGCAAGTTATGTTCAGCTAAGTCAGAGCTCCAGATAAGGTTTTGTGAAATTCTTAAATAACTACCAAAAGAATTCTTAACTCTGAAATTTTATTTTTAACGTTACTACTAAGTTTTGGAATAATAATGCTTATTTTCATGCAAAAAAAATCAAAATAAACATTCTAGCAACTTTATTTATACGAGTTCAACAGTGTATTTTTAGTATTATACAATTTTATTTTTCCAATACCTTCATATGCCCAAACTGTGCTTAGATTGCATGCCTTAAGATGAATTTTTACATATTTCACATTAAAAACGGTCACCCCTTCAATCTTTTCAACGATTAGCCACGGGACTTGTCCCTTCCACTTGTTCAATTTTTAGTGCGTTTAAGTTTGGACCCGTCGTGTCGCGTTTTTGTTTAGCTTTTTCGACTGTGTCGGCAACTGAACATATAACATCGTATAAGATCTTTTCTATAATGTCTTTCTAAACATTTTACTTCGGCTCACTTTGCGTACAATATGTTAAAAGCGTGTTTTTGGACGCTTTGCAGTTTTTTAGGACGCTCTCTAGGCGCCGCCATTGTTTTTTGACAGATAGACTGTATACGCCGCTTTTATTGGAAAAAATGCGCTTTGTTAAACAAACCCGATAACCATTCTATATAAGCACCGCAAAGATCTTTAATACGCGAAAATAACTCAATAAAAATCGATACGAACCGATGTAAAAATAATATTCGTAACTTGATTTTGTAATTCTTAATGGTAAGACAAGATTTTAAAATAAATACTTAACGGACTTGAAAATAATTCGTAATTACGAAAATACGACCCTTATCTGGAGCTCTGTAAGTGATGGAAAGAAGAACACGTACGCACAAAAATGCAGTATGTTTGTAACGATGATCACGATGCAATGAGCCCATATAAGTAAGAGTCATTCATTTCTCGTAGAACAGAATATCATTGTCTTCAACAAAACTCGAGGGCATGATAAGCTATGCAATTTAAGTTTGTTTTTTTTTGTGTGTGTGTTATACTTGTATGGATTTGTTTTTTAACACAATTCACTTTAGTCTTACGTTTGTACATTTGATTAACAGAAGCAACGAATATAAGCATGCTTTTGTTATTATAAAACTTTGCAATTCGCATATAATTGTCAGTCTAGATCTACACCCATTTAAGTAACAATACATATATTATTAATTTCCTCTTGCATTTTATCAATTACAGTTTTGCTTTAATTGTTTCTAGTTTGTTTTTGTTTGCAAAAGCTACACTTACAGTCATAACTGTCATAATGAGAAAAGCCGCTAAACGTTTCAACTGATCTATTAATCTTGCTTAAATACTATTCATTACTAATGTGTTGTATGGGTGTATTGATTACCATTCGTTGTTAATTTATTTCTTCTTGGAAAGGAGTTGGCTATAAGCAAAGAACAAAAAATACCGTTTTTAATATTTAGCCAAAATTCTTTAGCTAACTAACATGCAATGTCAATCACATTATAGACTGATAATACAAATAGGGAATACTGCGACAGGAATGTTTTTAGTCCGTCTTCGGTTTAAATCGAGTTGTATATGTTTTATTTCATGCAATCTATGTTTCTTGATGTTTCATATCGAAATGAAAATGAGGTTTCGAACGGAAACATGAACTGCAAATTACACTTTTTCGAGATATTTTGAATACTTTGTTGACCATAGTGAAACTTATTATTTGCCAATTTCTACGTTCGATAAAAGCACGAGCAAAAATGTAGCTGACTTCAAAAGCTCGCACGTTTCGTTATAAGAGCATCATATAAGATATTTTAAAATCATGGGTATTAACAGTACGCACTTCGATGTGTAAATATGGTGCGAACACTTTGAAATATCACAAAATATCGAACCAGGAGTGCCCCCGGATATACAGTATCAGCAAGATGATTTATCATAGTATATGAGACCTTCTAACAAAGGTAGTTGTTGGTTATATTTAATTAAGGGAAAGTTATATTGTCCTCATAAAATGATATAAAGTTAAACAAGTTTAACTGTTTTCTTGTGTTATATTAAGAAAATTAAGTTTTTTGTTGGTTTTTAGTTATTATTTCTAATTATAACACAGCACGTGCAAAATTTCAAACAAACAAAGAAGAAAATCGTCTATCGTTTATTCTGCAATAATTATGGGCGAGGCTTATACACTGAAAGCACGCGCTGTAACTATACAAAACATGCCGATACATTTTCCACCAGCGTAAAAATCCGGTATTTTATGAATGAAAGTCGATCTGATCGACAGAACAGCCGAAAGTTAATTTTATGGGCGGAACTTCACATAAAATAGTACATAGAAAAATAAGATACAATGTATAAATCATTCGTAAAAACCGTGTTAGAATCGAAATAATTCGTGTACGTTATAGTTTGTTGTCGAATAACCCACGTCCGGAAGTTTAGATGCGTTGTTTCAAATCACTCGCGCTTCGAACTCGTGATTTAATCCCAACGCATATAAACTTCCGGTCGTGGGTTATTCGACAACAAACTATAACGTACACGAATTGTTTCTTAATCAGGGTGTCTACAAGATCTGATCAGTACGTAAATAAATCCATACGTCGCCATTTAAAAATTAGAATAACTAAAAGTACCTTAAGTATTCCATCTTGATTGCATCTATACATTCAAATACAGATGTGAAGTCTATAAAGCACCCTTGATATCTATTGGATACACTTTACTTCAGCATATCAAAATGGGTAATGGAAGTATTGGCAGACATGGGAACCAAAACAGATCTCAGGAAGAGGAAGGAGTGTAAGTATATGTTCTATTCCATGCTAATAATATGGGATAACTCTATCGACAAAATATTAATGCATCCGCATAAGCAAAATAATATAATTGAAAATGTGGACGCGGGGAAAAACAACACTTACATTTTTTCATATTTCACGTTCGGATTTAATTCATATTGAAATCGGCATTAAAAAGTCATATTCTGATTTAAGTGAGCATGATACTTAGATACCTAATGTGATATTGTATTTATTGTATACTGTTCTTTATATGTGATGAGCCAGACGTTAAGTAACAAATTCCAGATTGTCCTTTGGTACACTCAGTGATTGTATAGATGAATATTATGTATGTATTTTCTTTACTTTTAGAGCTAAATGGTCGTCTTTCAAATTCACGGAAAGGTAAATTTATTTAAACAATGGACTGAGAATAAGCTTTTGATTTTTAAGTTATGCTTACCGAACAATAGTTACTCGGATTTATTTTAAACTATTATTCTTAACAATATCATATAGTCATAACCGCTCATTCTTATTACGTATACTTTTGTGCAATGAAACTATCTTGAAGTATTCACATACCTGCAACTACTTATCATGTTAAAATTCTTAACTTCAGACTACATGCTATTACAAACGGAGCCGAACTTGCAACATATCTAGAAGAATTAACGCGGTTCACGTCTGAGTAGGTGTCCTAATATTATTGCACATGTATCTAGTTTGCTTGTTTAACCGTCGATCCGAATCTCAATATGACTAGCTTAAGTAATCATTCCGTACGGTACACGACAATATGATAACTTTTATCAATGCGAAGTATGATTATGTAGAACAGAACATAACAGAACAATTTATTTTTTGACATCAGCATATAGAGCTCATAGTCATTAACCTGCATATTCAATTACAACATGCGTTTGAAATAAGCACATTCTATATATATTATTACGTAGACATATACATTTGAATAGACATGTTTCGTGAAAATGTCACATGGATGAGGTTAATACATAGTAGCCACATAATGTAAAACGTAGTTTAAAAATAAATGCAACCATGATTACTGTGTTCTTTAGTTGTTTTCTGTGTAAACAAATATTTTTGTATTTCAAATAAATATGACTTTTCTCGTAAATTTAACATCAGCATAAAAATGGCATAAAGAACATATCCATATTCATCCTTAATGCCATTTAGATTGCATTACAAACGTTTGCGTTGATCTTCGACAACTTTTTGAAGTATTACCACTTCCATTTATTAGTTTAGAGACGACACAAATACTATAGCAATACTTTTCCTATGCTCTTTTTAAAAACAATATTAACGTACCATGATCTTTCGAAAACTGGTTTTAGTTCTGAACGGGTTCAAAGTCTCTTAACTATATAGTAAACTGTTAAGCCGTGGTTTAAGACAATAATGTTCACTGCACTTCGCTTGCCATAGTATACTGTAAACATGTCTGTCACACAAAGTCGTTTCTGTGTCAAGTTACATACATGCTAACGCTGATAATAATTATTTTGTGGATGAGTATGATTAATGTTATAAAGATAATAATGTTTAGAAGAATAATTTGCTAAGTACTACTTAAGTGGGCGCCATTTTACCATGTTTAAGTACCACGCAAGTTTATGTTGACCGTAAATTGGAATCCCTTTTATGCTGAAAACAAGAGCTGGTTTTACAACAAACTGCTTTATCACAGGGCATTTATCTTATAAGCAATTTAATATACCATCGGAACATCTGGCTCTGTAAAAGTGAGTGTTAAAATGTTATATGTTAAATGTTAAAATGTGGTAAGAGTGTAGTACTTTAATTACGTTTGTTTCACTTTGCAATTCATTTGTCGTGATTTCTATTGCGAATATTAGAATTGCATTTTCTTTAATAATAGACAACACAATTAGAATGTAGAAAGTATAAGAGGTCCTAATAATCATGAATAATTTCACATTTGTAGTCTACAAGCTGAAATAGAATCACGTACTGTGGATAATAAGCGGATGAAAGAAGAAAACACCAGACTTGCAAGTCAGTAAGTACTAGTTCTGTACTATGCACTGTCTTCATTGATTCCATTGTTACGATATAATGTCGATGGTCACATGATATGCTTTGTAATTTCCAGGCTAGAACAAGTCATCGCCGAACGTGATCGGCTAAATTCCTACATTTTGAAATTGAAAGAAGAAATCACTTCATTTAAAATCAAGTAAGAAGAAGTTTTACCTGTGCATCAAGTTCTTGATGTTAATGACAAGTTGAACACATCTTTTGAAATGCGTTTATATTGTAATTTAGGGACACCATCGTACCACTTTATTATTCAAACTATAGTTCATGGTTAATTTATCCAAAAAAAGCAAGATTACTTAAAATTGGACTATGTAAACTTGTGACTAAACGTGTTAACAACAATAATGTTATTTTAAAGAAATGTTTTAGACAGTCAATTATAAAAAGTTAGAGGTAACTTTATTGATCAATATGGTTCATATCTAATCCCTCTTCGTTTGTAATGCACAGACTATTTGTCAGCGTCTGTGTTTATACTACAATATTTATTGATTGTTTAATGAATGTTACCCTGTTTGTCTTAATATATGGAATTAAATATTTTTCGACAAATCTTAAAAAGAATTAGTGTGAAGTTTGTGTGTATTTAAGTTATAAGCCAAATGTTCAAAACTGGTTTCGTTTATTGTATCGTATGTGTGTAATATAATGACGTTAAGCTTACTTTTATATAATGTCGTGTTGCTCTTTTTTTACAAAAGTTTAAATCAGAGAGCGGCTTAAAGATGTTTTTCAATAATTATGACACTCTTGATAACAATACATTATTGCAGTATAATCGGTTCAAAATGAACATAATTTGTTCTGTATTTCCAAGGTGTATCTACTAGTTTATTCACTGCATAAACATGTCAATTCATCAAACATTTTAAAGAGATATATGGTGTTTCTTTTACTGTTAAACATGTACCTTATTTCATTCTTCTAATTGAGTGCATGCTCGGACGGATAGTATATGAAAACAATATTTTTATGCATATAACGTATATCAAAGGAAAACCATATGCACGCGCCTATGCATGTATACTTTATACAGTTTCAACGTCGCTAAGGGCGCATTCCCATGGCAAAAAAAAACTAGTTGCGATCAACATGATCACTTAAAGCCACAAACTTTATCGTGTCATCGTATCATGGATTTCGTTGGCAATTTTACCTTCGTAACCATCAAGGGATTAAGAGCAGGAGGCGTATACATTCTTGGTATGACATTTAATAATATAACAATCATACAGAACTTTCATCACACTGACTACAACTAGTACTCTTACTTAACCAGTAGTGTAGTGGCTAAGTACTTTTTCGTAAATATGAGTAAATATGCCACAGTTCATGCTGGTGTCTGCTTTAAAATGTCAAATAGGCGCTTTCAAATGATTTTACTGTCTTCAATTTTTACTATGCCAGTCTCTATATTAAAAATATCCATTGAAATGTCAGTGCTTTTATAATACAAAATCGCCAAAAAGGGTGAGTTAAATTTATACCAGCAATAAGTAAAGAATAAAAAAATAAGCATTAAACCATATAAAAATTGAGAATCATCGTCAAATGTTGTGCATTTCTTCAAATGCATTAGTAATATTGTATCAGTGTTATTTGTTACCAATGTTGTAAGAAAAATAATTGTGCAGCCCGAACTATAAACAAAAAATAAAGTGCCGCTTCACTGCCTACTAAGGAAATACATCATGTAACACGAATACTTTTCAAACTATTATGATACAATCTGTAAAAGTTTTACTAGGGTTGACCTGCGTGCTCATTAGCACCTCTAAATACTCAAAATCAAAGAATATTTCGTAAAATACATCGAAAAATAAAGTTAATACATAACAATCAGAGTTCCTTATATCAATGTCAACATTTCAAAGCTAGAATAATTGTTATGGTAACAATAATTGTGATCGCGCAGCACATGTTAAGTTTGAGTGAATATTGTTCAATGTATTACATAATTAAGAAAAAACTATCAATTACTAGTACATGCCCATATTTAAAAAAAAGTTAATGTTTAATATAATACATGTAACTCGATGCATGCATTATACTCTTTATATATTGTATACTTATATAGTCTTAAGTAAATAAAACGAAGTCGACTTGCATCGCATACTATAAACAGTTGGGAGAACATAATCAAACCAAACCATACTCTGATTTAGGCTGAATGAATGTGTTTTTATCGTTGTCTACAGGTATTTTTCTTTTCCGCCTGGAGTATTGAATGAATATTTTTGAACATACGTACTACTATATTAATACTATATTTACCATTTATAAGTTTAAACTTGCATATACTGGAAACATTAAAATCCGGATTTTTTTTTATCTAGAGCGGAGTACGTTTCCAATAGCTGCACGTATATCGAGCAGACTGCAGTAGTCGACTGCTTGAAATGGATAATTATGTTCTACATGTGTTCAATGTTTTTTTCAGATTCGAATGAAAAGGTTTCTCAAAAAATTGGATTTTCCTTTTTGATACAGCCTTAACAAATACAATTAATAGCAAAGTAAAAAAATGTTACATCGTTCAGCGTAAAGTTATAATTGAATTAAGAGAGAATGACCCGTATTTCAATTACTAGAAAAAGCTTATACAATTATTTCGAACTTGTATAATATAATTCGAAGTCATCGATTACGAGCAATATGATATCCATTATAATTTTACTTAAATGCATTGATTTTAAATTAATGATAAAATTTCATACTGTCAATATATCAAGAAACAAAAAAACAAATTTCAAAATAAATCTTACTCTATATCGACTACATTCAAATACTACCTTTTGGATGTTACAACTTGTGTCTTACACAGCTTTTTACCTAAAATGACCTTTATCATCAACTTAAAACATGTTGTAGAAATTTCCCGCCGTATACCCGAAAGAATAAATTCGTATATTTCATTGACTGAGTTGATAGAAATCTAAATAATTATGATCAGCGTTAGCATGTATGTAACTTGACACAGAAACGATTTTGTGTGACAGACATCTTGTTAACAGTATACATAGCACACTCCTCTGCAACTGTTTCTACACATAAAGCGTATCGCACAATTCGGACCTTTAATAATACATATAGTCGTGATATGATAACACATTTCTAACAATACAATTGCCGCAAAAGCTAAAACATAAACATCTACTATCACTTTAACCATAATGTACATGGACTTCAGTGTCGTCTTGATATGATGACAATGTGTTTACATCATGCACCTCAACATCCATGACGCAAACATAATCCACCATATATAATATAAAGTAACACGCGAAAGTATAAACTGTGACATATTATCTAGACAAGATCATTTGTTCCAATTAACTTTAAAACCTTAAAAAAGTTATGGGCCATGCAATAAGAAGAAAGTGAACTGGTAGTACTAGTTACAGAATACGCACACACTCTTAGATTTCATTGTGGATTTGACATTTAGGTAAGTGACATTGTTGTTGCACGTGACATGTTGTTTTGCTATGCTGATCATTTACGCTTCTAACACCTGGTATAAAAACTTACTGACACGTTAACTTAAGTCGAAGGCACGTCACATACAAACGTAAAAATATCACAAAATGACATAGACACATCACATAATTACATTTACACTAAACATAATTTCAAAGATTCATATGATGTTTACATATACACATCACATTATGGACCACAATGGAAATAAGGGGTGTATTCTCTTTTCTTGTGTTATCCTTGATATACATGTATCTAATATAAGTACATTATAAGACATTTATTTATTAATTAATTATTTTTTATAAATCTGTATAGCTATACATCATATTTATGTTTCTAATTCGATATGTTATATTTTAATTGTATTGCTGTTACTATTATTGTTACCGTGTTACTTGCACAATATTGAAATAAATCTATCTAACTACATTAAGACAAAGTAAAATCACAAAATGACGTGCACACAAAACATAATGAACCTCCACACTTCACACAGTGTCATATACACATCTCATAATGGCACACATATATTTAATGATCACATATTGCATAATACCATGCGCACATTGTAAAATGGCATAGATACACACCAGAATGACACACACGTTTTATGAGATACAAACAAATACTTATGACATAACCTCATCACATCACGATGATACCGCACAAACGCATGGTCTGTATGGGGCATTTTATGATATCTATGGCATCAGAAAATTACATGTGCATGTTCCATTCTGTTATGCGCATTTAACCTTATGATGAGATTGCATTATTAAGCAGTTTGGGCGTTCCAAAAACACATGCATTTTTAATTGCAACGTTCGTTTCTCCCATCAAACAGGTGAATGTGCTGTGAAAGTGTTCGACTATTGTTTGTTGAATAATTATATCTTTTGCTTTAATCATATGTTTTGTATTGACAATGTTCATTCGGCAAGACACTTACACATGTTCTACACTGTTCTTTTATCTTCTGTTTTGTTGTGTTCTGTTGTACTGTTTTTATTATGTTCTTTATTTTTAACAGTAATAAAAATAGTCTTTTACTTCCTTCTTGTATATATAATTAGTTTTAATTATACAGCTTAGCGTTGCAGTAATATGTAAATGATATCTTTATAAAGAAGGTGACGTTTCATTGCGGTTCTTTGAACCCCTTTATTTTTGTTTACGGGCCTGACAAGCCCACTTTATTACGTCCACTGTCACTGAACATTTGGGCCATTTTCGACTATGCCATAATTATGTAGTAATAAAGCAATCACTTCTTTTTATAAATACTGACGCGGTAGCGAAACGGATTAAAAGACAGCCTACATGGGAGTCACACTGACCACATGTGTTCGGTTTGTTTCGAAAACAAAGGAAATGGACATTAAGAATCTTGTTCTAATTGTTCACGCGACAACCAAGAAGTGTGTTTTCTTCAACTTGATATATTACAATATTACATCAACAAAAGGTTCGTCCTATACGGCCCTTAATGTCAGTGGTATCATGTTGTTCCGTGTCTGTTATTGTCTCGAAGTATTCTTCGCTAGTATAGGACGAAGTGAGAACGTTACTTCTGTTCAAAAAGGTCTTTTTAAAGCTGATTTTACTTGACACATTTATAAAACCATAGATAATAATTCAATAATGGCTACGTCGGAACTAATAAAGTGCTCAATTGTACAAATTAGGTGTTATAATGCGTATGTTTTACCGTTTTTTCTTCCAGATAAATTCAGCAATCTTAGACTCGTAGCCGGGATTTTGTTAATTGATCTTCTAACTTAAAGGCTGACTCATGTGTAGTATCAAAGATGGTAAATGCGAGTAAATAACACATTTGCTCATAAGGATAATATTGACTTAACAATAACACTTTACATTCATAAGATATCGGTATGTTTTCAAACAAAAGCAGATAATATTGCGATTCGACAACTATGTAATTCCTTTCATTGTACATAACGTTGAATGCTTTAAGATTCGGTGTGATAAATTCAAGGTTTATTAAAAAGTGAGTATAGAGGTACACATGGTAATTACAGAATTAGCTTTTTGAAAGTTTTTCAAACAATAATTTTAATGCTCGATTCAAAACGTTGTAAGCTTATTCTATATGGGGAATAAACTTTTATTTGGAATATAAAGTGCATCTGCAAAATTTGTAAAATTTACAGTTGGTATTAGCGTGAGTAATATTTCCATACTAATAAGATTCATTTCTAAAATAAATGACAATACCGTGTAATATATGTGATCTGTATTTGTGTCGATTATTTGTATTGCTGATTTTACTAATTTCTTAAGTTATCATTAAATATTTGTTTCACTAAAACGGTATTTGCGGTGTTAGTAATACACAGTTTAACATCTGGAATTAAGGCCTTGATCTACTTTAAGCCTCACTTGACCATTAGTTGACAGTTTTATTTAGTTTTAACAGTGTGGCATAAATTAAAGACAGTACAAATATTATTATATACTGTACTAATCAAACTATATACTATAGAGTAGATATCTTCATGCACTGCACATTTACTGTTCGTGTTGCAGTATTTAATTGAAAATATTGTGAAACCTTCCTCTGCGGAATTCATAATATGCATAAAATGCAGACCTTAATGTTGGTCTCCTCTGGAACATTTACGCACTTCGACTATACAAGGAGACTTTGGCCCTGGGTAGAACCAGTACTTGATGTATTTGGGGGAGGTCGATAAAACGCTCTTTTTTCGAGCCCGTGACTCTCCGATCGCTAGGCGGTCGCTGCCATACCCACTACACCACGGCAAGCTGTTAGATATTGACTGAATATTTGAGATTTCAAATTATAACATTTTAATTCACAGCAAAACGCTCAAACCAAAAATGAATGTTTTGTCAACGCTATTCAAAACCATTTTATTAGAAACAGTTTCTTTGTCCAGATGAGTTATCATTTTGTTGTTGAAGAATTAATGATTTGCCCTCTGATTTGTATAAACTATATTTTAAATAAACGGTTGTTCCTGTTCGTTTTTTATGTGTTTGCGATGCTTCGTTTTTTCTTAGTAATTAGTGTCTCGTTCTGCAAATAGTGACAATTACCACGTTCTTTTTGTTTGCGACTCATACAAGTCTTTTCTGTAATGTTGTCTTTTAATAAACCGTTGATAGGGGGTTTATATTATGACGTCATTAAATGCTCATAAAGCAATCACGTACGTTTATAGTTATTGAAGACGCTGCCTTCCTTCTATTTTAAAACAGATATATAGGAATTACATTATGGGCGCATTTTTTGATGATTGCCCGTTCTTACGAAACCATTCCTAGAATTAATGTTAACGAAAAGACAGAGACACAAGTAACAAATGTTGAGAGTTTGCATAAATAGATGCCTCCGATTTTGCTTTTATTATTTCCAAAATTTTAGAAATAATGAAAGAATTAGATGTGGTGCATGTCAAGTTAGAAACATTGAAACATTGTTCTGGTTTTATTTAAAATTAAAACTTTAGACGAAGTATAACTCATACGATTATTGTAACGCTGATGAAAACAAATGTGTGTCTGATCAAATGTGTTGTATGAAATTAAATATAGCTATACATTGTATTAAAGTCTAGTTTTAACGGTAGAGACTACTTTAATGCTGTTGGAAATAAATCAATCCAATATTGTTTATATATTGTCCAATTTAAACTTCATTTTAATATCGGTCTTCATATTAATAGCGTGCTTTTGCGTAATCAATATAAGAGGTATTAGCAATGTTTAAGAGAACGCCGAATAATACAAAATAGTATGCAACCTTCCGTCTGCAGAGATGCAAAAATACATACATACAGCTCTGTATGTGTACTAAATGTGTTGTCGCACATGTCCACATATATGACAGAATATTTGATATAATGCATTCTTAATTTCTTTCTCTTATAATTCTAAACTAAAAAGCGATGTACAGTTAAATATAGTCCGCACTTTGTGAAATCATTTAAATACAAACCATACATTTGGTCAGGTAAGTAATCGGTTCGTGGTTGTGCACTTTTTCATCAGTCTTCGGGATGTCTTCGATTTACACGTTATGGTGCAATTACATTTGATGAACGTTACCACATTGAACAAGCAGCGATATCCGATTGTGGCGCCAATATAAGTAATATAAATACATAAGCGATGTCCCCTCATGTGTAACCTTATTATTTTTGTTAGCAACAATTACAATTTCTTTCTAGTGTGTTATTCTTTCAATAATCCTCATCGAGATGTTTTATAGTATGCCTTCATTAAATGCTCATAAAGCAACCACTTGCCTTTAATATTACTTATGACGCCGACTTTGTCGTTTCGCAGACGGACATAAATACGACCTACATTAGGGCACAGATCATGGACCGTATTCACCCATATATTAATATTTTTCAGGTTAACGAATAATCATATACCAACGTAACAATCATTTAGAGTTTATATATTCACAGATTACAATGCTGCTTTTGTCATTTCCAAAGACTTCCAAGTGAAGAATATGAGGTGGTGCAAGTCACGTTAGACTCAGCATAAAGCTTTTATTTGAGCATTACCTATAGGATTATTATGAATTCTCAGTAGTTAGTCTAAGAAATAGAATCCAGTGTGTTGTATTCCGTGTCGAAAACAAATTAATAAATTACGCAGTTTTAACCCGAATCTAATATTTCTAAAGAAAGCTAAGTAATTAAAAGCCAAAAGCAAAACTTAATTACAGTACTATGCTAAATTTTATCTCCGATTGTGTAGATTGCTATAATATGATCTTATGATATGGTTTTCTGTACATGCAAATCCCGCAGTATGTTTGCACCATAGATTTTATTATTTATTCGTATTAATTGTAGTTCAATAGCCTTGATCAAATCCGAGACAGGTGTATTTATAATTCATCAAAACCATACTATTAGAAATATCAATGAAACTTGTATGCGACTGAACGAAACTATTATTATAAGAATTACAGTAACATTTTTAAGATTTTGTTTTTGCTAGATCTAGATCTTCAAGCCACACTTTACATGGTGAACGGTGAAAGCAGATGTTTCACAAGATTTGATAATATCCGCTTGTATATTTCCAACGAAACTAACAGTGTTTGAGTGTGACATGTGACTTAGTTTAGTATTTAATAAAGATTATTTAGATTTCTACCTGTGCGTATGTCTTATTGAATCGCCTCTTCTGTTCTGTTTATTGTGTGTCAATGGTTGCACTCTTGGTATATCATATACGGCTTGATTATATCATTTCTCATAACATTTGTTATATGAAGTGTTTAAACAGAGATTAAACAGCTTGTGGGGCAAACATGTTCACTTATTTAATATATCGATCGCAAAATATTAAATAAATACACACATTTAAAAAAGCAATCGAATCGAGTAAACCTGGACAACACCAACAAAGTCACTATATTTGATTAGGCACGGTATCAACATAACGCCAATTAGGTTTTTCTGTGACAGATTTTCAGTACAAAGTATGGCTTAAAGTGTTCAGTATTTTGTCTGAAACTTTTTTTCAATTCAAAATTTAATGTCATGTACCTTACGATTTTAACTAAAGTCTGAATTCTCTCAAGAACAATTCAATTCAATAAATGAGAGTTTGGTACATTCAGTTACATGGGCAAGCATATAAAGAGCATATATATATATATATATATATATATATATATATATATATATATATATATATATATATATATATATACTACTCAAAATTTGCTAAGTATCTCTTTATAGTATGTGTTATTTAAAGTTTTGATTATTAAAAACAAAACAGCTGGTGTTTTCCAATATATGATTGCGTATTTTACATAGCCAATAACCTCTCTTATCGATTTTGTTTACACAGGCTTGCTAATTTGCTCATGAAAAGCAATACCCACAAAAAAGCCATGGCATTTGGCCTTGCACTTGACAAACACATTGTGAACATGCTTGAAATCTACGCTTGTAGCTCAATCATTCATATTGAAAAATGTTTGAAATGGCTAACTTTCGCGTAAGAAGACGTCTTACCTTAGAAGAAATTAATAGGGGGGTTGGTATGCTGGAAGAAGGAGCGTGACAACGTCACGTAACACGTCAGCTTGACGTTTCACAGAGCGTTGTAGCCAGGATGTGGAGCCGCTACCAAATGCACGGTAATGTTATCCCCAGATACAGGGGAGGTCGTCAGAGGGCTACTACGCAGGCACAAGACCGTTTTATCGTGGAACAAGCCCGACGTCATCGCTTTATGAACGCCACGGGCCTTCAAAATGACTTGCAGAATGCATCAGGGATTCGAGTTTCAACTCAAACCATTCGAAACAGACTGCATAGTGTTGACATGAGGACTAGACGACCTGCCATTCGTATTCCATTGATGCGCAACCACATCCAGGACCGTCTCCAATGGACACAAGATCACATAACCTGGTCTTTAAATAACTGAACACCAGTACTCTTCACAGACGAGTCTAGATTCTGTGTAGACTTTACAGATAGACGTGCCCGTGTGTAGAGAATAACCAATGAGCGAATCGCACCAGTATGCAGCGCACACCATGATCGTTATGATGGGTGCTCAGTATTGGTTTGGGCTGGGAGCAGCATGCAGGGGAAGACCGATCTGCATATCATTTATAACGGCACTACGACAGCTCAGAGATACGTCAGAGAGGTCTTGGATGTATACGTCCATATGCTGGTGCAATAGGCCCAAATTTCATTTTAATGGACGATAATGCCAGACCTCACAGAGCCATGGTGACCAATGAGTACCTCCAAGCTGAAACAATCGTCAGAATGGAGTGGCCTGCGAGGTCTCTGGACCTCAATCCCATAGAGCATGTCGTGGACATGCTTCAGGTTGCAATATCTGCACGCCCTGTCAAGCCTATCACAATCCAGGACCTACGACAAGTCCTCCTAGAGAAATGGGTTCGAATCCCACAAGACAGCAACCGTGGGCTTATCAGCAGCATGAGAAGGCGACGCCAATCAGTAATCAATGCCAATGGAAACATACACGATATTGAAAAGATCCTTTCACTGTTTAAAGACTTTTACAATAATTTTCAATTCTGACACACAAGCTCTAAAACCTAGAAAAGTCACCCCTAGCTAGATTCAGCCAGCGACACGCATCAATGATTAATCAATACATACAAATAAAATCAAAAACACAAATTCCAATATCAAAACCTGCAAAATAACATATTAAAATGAACGTTATCCAAATTTGAAGATTATGCGAAACAAAATAAAAAGTGATCCTTAGCAAATTTTGAGTAGTATATATATATATAGTAGTCAGACGACACATGACTTTCGTACAAATAAATTCACTTTGTTTCTGCAATGCCTACATATTTGTCTGCAATCATTATATTTATCTCGTTCTATATAAACCAAAACAAAATCATTTTTTATTTAAAATTTATCTTATCAATATGGCGAAATCATGGTTCGGGCTCTCGTACTGTAAAACCTATTTAAATCTTCGTTTACACATTTGTTTTAAAAGGGCCTTGAATCTTTGCTATTTACTTTTCTGACTCAATAGTTCCCTCACAGCATGTTACATAGTCTATATATAGCCTACATATTAATTACTTTGCAATGTACTGTTATACAACATTAACGAATGTTTAACGTGTTTGCGTATTGTGCCTTTCTATTATAACTTGTTTCACAGTGAATCAATACATCTGTGCAAGCAATATCGTTTTATAGCAACCAAAGGAAAGAACACTTACCATATACATTATAAGCCAATACACGCAAATAAATGTGGTAGACCTGTAATTGTAAATACATAAACACAAAACGTTGTTGGTAAACTCTAGTCTATGAAAAATGTTTTTAAGTACAGTTAATTTCCACGTTGTCAATGGAACACTTTCCCTGGTAATTGATTATTTCCGAGTTAGGTGTGAGGTTAGGAATGCATTTACACTGATCTAAACCCTCAAGTTGTTGCGCCCATTTGCAATATTTTGTATTAATGTGTTACCGTCCAGCCGTGTAAATGATATTGGTACCTTGCCTTAATTAAAAGACTATTTGGAAGTGACGATAGCTTCTCCCCTGATGATGTATTTAACGTTTCGATGTATCTCTAGTATTCTATTAGTCACATAGTAAGATACAAAGGGTACTGAACACCAGACACGATTTAATATATTTTATTCATTACCACACTGCTATTAACTGCTATAATTATTTACTAACATTTTAAAGACAAAACGAGACAGTTTGCATAGAAACGAAAAATAAATGCCACCAACACATCACAGTATGTCGAACATACATAACATACAAATATAAACGAATTGCATGCGGACATAAACACTTCACAGAGTCTTATATGCGCATCTCATAATGGAATACGTAAATTGCATGATGATATACACACAGTTAATAATGACAAAGAGAGAAGAATGACTCATACGTCAAATAATAACATGTAAACATTGTATAATGATTACAAATTATAAATAACATAGACACATGGCATTATGACATAGACACGTCACATAATGTCGATCTCGCACAACAGAATGCATATTTTTATGTGTATTCGTCTGAAAATGACATATGCATGTTACATACTGACATGCAAACCTAACATTATGACGAATGCATAATAAGGCAGTTTTAGGGTTCCAAAAATATAGTTTTATTGCAACGTTCGTTTCAGCCATCAAAGATTTGAAACTGTTCGACTCTATTGATGAACAATACTATTGTCAGCTTTGATAATTTGTTTGTATTTATAATTGTAATTGGACAAATCACATTCAAAAGTTCTGCACAGTTCTTTTATTTAATGTTGCGTTATGGTCTGTTCGGATATGTTTTGTTCTGTTCAATATTTTCTGCAGTATGCGAAAGAGGATAAAAGGTGACTTTTTTGTCGTTCTTTGGGGTTATCCCTTTCTTTCAATTCTACAGCCTAGTATTGTTATAATATGTTAATAATATTTAAAGGAAAATAGTTACAATTCATGGTGGTTTTGTGAACCCCTTTATTTTTAATTAAGTCTACCACGCCACGCCACTTTTAAGGGATTTTTTATTATGAATGGATTATGTTGTCAACAAGCAATCACTTATTTTTATAATTACTGACGCGGTGCGGTCACAACTCTAAGGAAACCATAAATTAGAGCAACACGAGAGTCATATTAGTTCGCATATTGTTCTGTTTCTTTCGATACCAAAAGAAAAGAACATAAAGAATACTGATCAAATGAATCCCATGACAACCAAGTAGCATTGTCTTCTTAAACTAGATGATGTATTAAAATCACATTGACAAAGCAGTCGCCCTATACGGTCCCTTATTAGTTATCTTTTGTTGCTGTGGAAACCCAAGATTTGCATTAAAGGACGTGGGATGAGCCTATTTTTAATGGTGGTTGTTTGTTGTTTTTTTAATATTTTGTATTCAGATACATTAAACAGAAATTTACCAGTAATAAAAACCATGACTACCTTAAAAATGCATTTATATGCAATAAAAAAAAGATATATTTTCGTTGTCAACCCAGCTATTAATCTCTTAATTGGTGTTATGCATGCAATATTAAACCAATAAGAAAATCACTAAGAAAATGAACCCAGTCTTTCTTGCTTACTCGGTCTTATCAGCTATGCAACTCTTGTGGCATTTGCATAACAACAATTATTAAACCTCCAAACTTAAACTAAATGAAGATATAGTACGGTAGGTCCTACCGAACGACAAAGACTACAATGTTGAAAACGATATCTTCGTTTTAAATATTATTTCCGGATAGCGAAAAAGAAAACTCAACTTATTCAGCATATATTGGACCAGGGACTCTTGCAGCCCATAAGGACGATCAATATATGTACCACTTGGTTAAAGTTGTATAACAAATATATATTGCTTGCCGAGGGGGTTCATTGGCGGTCTTTCTTCTGGGTGTTTATGCATGGGTTTCAATGCCACTGCGTTTAAGATGACTGTGATAATATTATTTGGAAATGCACAGTGAGGCAACACTTAAATATGCGATTTTTACGTTGGGCTTCCTGCACATTGTGGCAACGTTATCGCATATTTTTGATGTTGTATTTGCAACTGTAAGTGCAATAATTGTGGTATGCTGCAAATGGTAACAATTATACTTCTTAGAACTCTTTATATTTACAACTCTGACACGCCTATTTTAGTGTGTTCGATGTCAATAAAACTGTTTATGTTTTATGTTATACCCTACTCATAAAGCAATAAGACACGCATACGCAGCCGAAGTTTTGACTTACATGGACACATTTTGCAACATGGATAAAAGGACATTGGCAAAAAATGGACGCGATTATCCTGAAGGATTGATCGCACGTCAAGGACGAAGTGCGAAAGGTACCTGTGTTCCCAAAGTTCGTTTAAAACCTTAAGAGACTAAAAACATAACAAAATCATAGAGACAAATTACATAACGGCTAATCCTACTACGTCGAAACTAAAAAAGTGCTCAATATCACAAATAAGATGTTATATAATGGCATGCATTTGCTCTTTTAAATACGCCTACACATAAAAGGGTTTGATAGAACTCAACCAACAAATTAATGGTTATGTATTCCACAAAATTTATACATCTTAAATATTTAAAAGGTTACTGAACGCTTATGTCGGTATAAATCGTTTTTATTTATTTATGATAAAACGAATACAAGTCTTAAAGATATCCATAACAACATTTTTATGTTTCACGTTTGTTTCTTCCGAACTAACTATCATATGTGTTTTATTATTTGATTTTCAAACTTAAATGCTGACTTAAGCTTATTGTCAAAGCGTGCAAATGGGAGTAAATAACTCAGTTGCTCTAAAGGATAATGTTGACTTTACGATTGCCAATTTCATTCATGAGATATTGCTTTGTTTTTCGTCAGAAAGCAGATAAAAGTGAGATAAAAAAAAGTCTATGTGATAAGATTCATAGTACAATTGATTGCTCAAGTATTCGGTGAAATTGTTTGCGTCTTCGTTGTGATAAATTTAAGGTCAATGAAGAACTGCGTATCGGGGGTACAGATGGCAATTACAGAGTGAGCCTTTTGGAAGTTGTTCTAAACAGTGTGTTCATTTTCTATATGGGGGTGAAATGCTATATTTGGTATAAAAGGTATATCTGCGAAATGGATACCACTAGCAGTTTGTGTTATTGGACGTACACTTGGAGACTTTTCTAACGCGACACATTTTAATCTTAAATATCCCAGTCATGAGTATTGTTTATATTTAAAAATGTTTACAAGATAAGTATTGATGCAAAGCATCAAAGGGTGTCGGGAATTTCAGTGCAAAAGGCACTCAATAAAGTTACATGGAACGATTTTTTTTAACTGTAAATATTAATATATTGGCCGATTATTTTAAACAAAATAGAAAAAGATACTGGTATAACCATTATCTATGATTTTGTGTTATAACACCCAAATAACCGTTATTTATGATGTTGTGTTATAACCCCCAAATAACCATTATCTATGATTTTGTGTTGTAACCCCATACTATTTCATAGTTCATTTTATTTACATTGGTTTCCTTTTTTACTGGTATCCGTGTGCAGTTTTCATTAATGGAACAGAACTGTGTAGGTTTTAAAACATCTGCTTTATCTTGTAAGCGTACTTTCATATTTTTCGCAACTACAATGGGGAGATGATTCTGAACTTATTCTTACGTTGCTCAATAACGATAGGGATTGAGTACTCATTGATATGAAAACACTGTAAAAGTTTGAAAAAACATTGAATGAAAACTGTAAATTATATAAAGAAGCTGCATTTCACAATACTTTTAAATTCAGTAAAAGATCATAATAGATTTATTGCTCCGATGTTCATCATTTCCAATAGGGTTCGAGTAATACTGATATACAAAATACTTAACAATTTTGGAAAGATTCAGACGAAAGTTGTGAAATCTTTTAAACAAGTGGAAATTGTTTGTTTTGTCAAATTTAATAGAAAAAATTCTGGACTTATTGTCCCGATGTTTCTCATTTTAAATGAGGTAAAATTGTTACGAAGACACTGTAAGTTTGGAAAGAATCTGATGAAAAATGTTGACAAAATCACCTAACCAAGCAGTTTTTCACTTTTATTTTTAAAATCAAAGAGACATAATTCTGGACTTATGGTCCGATATTGCTCATATAGAGTTTGGGTTGGGTCCTCATTGATAAAAAAACTGATGAAAGTTTGGGAACAATCGGATGAAAATTTTGGACTTCGAACAAGGATTTCAAAATTTCTCAAATTCTAAGGAAGATAACTATGGACGTAATGATCGGATAATGCTAAAGGGCCCATACCACCTGGATAGTAATACGTGCTCTATATGTGGTTCTTAAAAAAAACTCCAAGGAGTGCTTGACTCTATGGAAACGGGTTGCTCCTCCTTGATAAGCGGCTGCTTCCTTTGTCGCAACTCATTGTTACAATCAATAATACGTGTCGCGCTTCGCGCTCTGTATGTGGTAGGGATAGGCCTATAATAGACAACCATAAAAATACATGGATAATAGATGTGTTGTTTGCATTTATTTGTTAATATAAAAACACGTGTATTTTTTTATAAGATATTTAAGTGATGCAAGAAATTTTAATTAACGTTGTCACCACGTTGCATCCATTAATTTTAATAAAAATGTCCAATTGTAGTTAAGTTTTAAAATGTCTACATAAATTAAAGCTTTATTAAATTTATTAACCTGACTGAAAAAAATTGTCAGCCGCCGAACTGTTCCGTTCGTGCCGGAACCCGGGATTGAACCGGGGGCCTTTAGATGACTGTTGCGTAAACAACTTCAGTCTAACGCTCTCCCAACTGAGCTAAGGCCATAGCCCACAAGACTGTAAGGGACAACTGTGATTGGAAAAGAGAGAGAGAGGGGGAGGGAGGGAGGGAGAAAGAGAGAGAGAGAGAGAGAGAGAGAGAGAGAGAGAGAGAGAGAGAGAGAGAGAGAGAGAGAGAGAGAGAGAGAGAGAGAGGGGGGGGAGGAGGGAGCAAGAACATGAACAAGAGGCTAAAATGGTATATCCTATGTAAACTTTATCATTAAATCTTATCAAAATGTTTTCGATACAAAATCAATATGAGATTTAACAACATAGGATCTATAAAAATTATGAACATTTACATCTGCTAAGATCTTACTTTATAACCAATTTTGTAGAATTTGCAATCATTTTAAGAAAAGAAAAAACATGTAATAATTAAGAATGATAGTTTTTCAAACTATTTACATGTATTAATTTTTCCTCAACCCTTTACCAAACAATAACAAGATTTTAACAGTTAATGTGGGAAAAGGAATCATTCCTCAAACTGAGTAATTCTTCGTTATCCCACTATGATTTCTACCCAAAGCAATTTATACTGAATATATTTTGACTTTTAATTAATGTTCGCATCCTCTTTGAATTCATGAAACTAAAAAAAAACAACATAAGAGTTGAAAAATACAAATTTCCTTGTAGTTCTAGATCTAGTGACATGATTTAATGATTATAAAAAAAACCCTCCCTTTCCTCCTTACTTTCTGTCTGACTGCTGTTGATGACGCAAAATTAAAGACGCAAGACATCCATGGCACCAAAGACTTACAAAATATTTCAATTTGTTTTCAATCCAGCCATCCAAAGTCAATTTGTTTTCAATCCAGCCATCCAAAATGTTCCTATCATGTGCTTCCATCCAGATGAATGTAAGTGGTCCTTCCAAAGGTCATCCTTTGTTTTCCATAAAAATAATCCTTCCTTTGTCTTTCCTATGTAATTGATCAATCCTTCTCATCCTTCCTTTGTAATGCATTACTTACAAATTAATGATTTGATAATTGTTCACTAAACTCAAGGTTGTTGGTACTCATTTAAATAGCACATTTATACAATTCTAAGGAGAAAACACAACAAGTTGTTTTGATTTAAATTCAGAAAGTTATATGAAATACTCCACACCCCTTACTAGAGCTATCTCCTTTGTTTGATAGACAGCTTTTCCATTCTTTCATGATGATGTAAGAGATAAACCACATTTCTCCAGTTAAAGCTACCAACAATTAAAATAAATCAGTACCCTATAACCAAAAATATGTGGCTTTCCCTCATTCCTTTCTGTCCATAAATCTCCAAAAAATACAATACATTTCTTTCTGAAATTTCCAAACATCCTTTACTTCCAAAATGTTAATCCTTTTTTCCTTCATGATTTTCAGAAACTGTTGATATTTATCATGATTATCAAGCATAATTATGCTCGTCCTTATATGATTTTTTTACAGGTAAGACAAATTTCTCCAGTAAAAGATGCCACCAATAGGTTTCAAGGTGCACCTTAAACCAAGAAATATATGGCTCCCTGCCATTTTAAATGTTTATTTGAGTCCTTTCCATCCATTTCGCTTAGTTTGTATATCCTTGGATTACTTCTGCTTTGTACCGAGTCCGTTTTCAAGGTCATGAAGGTCACATACACCATGATTAGCACTAATTCTATTTGAATGACACTTCACTCAGATATTCTGTGGATAAAAGTTTTTTTGGGTCGATTTACAAGGTCATGTAGGTCACATCCACCATGCATAGCACTAAATCTATTTGAATGACACTTCACAAAGATGTTCCTTGGATAAAGTTTTTTGGGGTCGATTTACAGGGTCTTGAAGGTCACAGCCACCACGCTAAGCACTTAATTTCTAATTTGTTGTACCTGGAATGTTAGAATCAGTCATCTGATTTTACAAAACGTGTGTATAAGGGTGAGGTGAAAGACTTTTACCAAATGGCAGAGGACAATTTAAATTGTGAATAAATTTTGTTTTTGCTGGATAAGAAATTTAAATACATGAACTGTTTTAGGAGAATTTTCAACTTTTAACTCAATTTCTTTTCTTTAGCATGAAATATTAGAAATTACCATAAACAAGCAAATTCGTTGAATTGATATCCGCCGCCGGATAAATATTGTTTATTGACGGGTGCAGAACTAATAGAAAAGTGCATTTGAAGGACTGTACCTTTTCTCACTAGTAGAGATCTATACACCTATTATGTTTTATGTTGAAATCTAATAAAGTTTCTGAGAAATAGTCCTGAAAATCGTAAACATAAAGGGCAATTACTCTAAACTAGGAAAGTTTACAGTTATGGATCTTGCACTTTGCACTTTTCCTCAGCGAGATCTATACACACATGAAGTTTCTTGTTCAAGTGTAGGGTTATGGTTCTTATGCATGGCATTTCATTTCATTGATAGCTTTACACTTAAGAAGTTTAATGTTGAAATCTTATATAGTTTCTGAGATATTGCCCTAAGAAGTTACAACATACACAAAAAACAAAAGGGCAATAACTCTTAAACGAGAAAGTGCAGGGTTATGGTTCTTATGTTCAATATTGCAAAAGTTTAAGTTCGATGCAAACCAACAAACAGACAGGGCAAAAACAATATGTCCCCCAGTATAGACTGGGAGACATGAAAAGATTGCTCACAACAAGCAATGCTATATCTATCATTATTTTGTCCAGTTTGAATTCCTCCTTGCCTGTTTAAAATTATGAGCAAGGTTAAATTTTTGATACAAGCAAATACAATAACAGACATACACATAAAATAACAGACAGACACGCCAACAACAATATACCCATGATAATTTGATTAACAAGAGGGCCTGAAAGGCCCAAGGTATCCCCCGCAACATATGCTTCGTTTGAGGATGGGTGCAAATTGGACAGATGAACATCATGATAGATGGACGGACGGAGGACAATAACACAAAACTAAGACAAAGGAAGGTTCTTAAGCCTTCACAACTCATACCAAGTTTAAATGAAATCCGCCAAAGCACTTCCAAGATATGGCTCCGGACACAAAAGTGCCTATAGTAAAAAGCATTTTTTCAAGATACAAAGGGCCATAAGTCTGTTTTTAACAGATGGCGTACAATGCCATTTGGCGTGCATCATCCTCTTATGCATATATATACTCATACCAAGTTTCAATGAAATCCGCCAAAAAACTTCCAAGATATGGCTCCGGACACTAAAAAGCATTTTTTCAAGATACAAAGGGCCATAAGTCTGTTTTTAACAGATGGTGTACAATGCCATTTGGCGTGCATCATCCTTTTATGCATGTATATACTCATACCAAGTTTAAATGAAATCCACCAAAGAACTTCCAAGATATGGCTCTGGACACAAAAGTGCCGGACGGACAGCCGGAAGGACGGACGGACAACGCCAAAACAATATCCCTCCGCCTCTGGCGGGGGATAAAAAGCATATTTACCTTTAATGATGTCTTCAAAGTTTTTCAAACAAACCAACAGTTCCTCAGCAGATGCATTGTCCATTTCTATTTCGCCTAAGAAACAATAAAAATACATAAAGCTTTACACATGATTATACTTATTTAATCCTTTACTGTACTTAATCAATGCCCATTAATTTTGTGATTGGTCCTATTTGAAAGCATAAGCTCAGCGACATAAATGACAAAATGAAAATATGCAATACAAGTTAAACTATTTGGTAGCTCGGGCGTATTTCTTTTTAGCAAATAGCAAACCTGGATAGCTCTAACGGTATTTGTTTGCAAAGTCTGTTGAAACATTGACAACAATATTTGCCTCCATAGGATGACATATGCCCCCGATAATGAGTTATGAGCATTTTTTGAAACCTAAACACATATTTCAAAACCTGAACGTGTTCCCTAAGTTCAAGGCCAAAGGGGTCAAAAATTGTGTGTGTATGGAAATGCCTTGTCCATATACACATGCATACCAAATGTGAATCTTACATCTGAAGCGACAAAGAAGTTTTAAGCATTTTATTTTTCGAAACTTATATGCAAAGTGTGACAGACAGACTGACAGTGCGATCACTATATGCTCTCCTTCGGGTTCATAAAAATAGTAAGATAATCTGTCAGAATATGTCTGTATGTTAAAGCTTGCATTTAGTTAGATAAGAGAATTTGTTTTTAAATGAAATAATTCTTAACCTTATATTCTGATTCTCTATAAAAAAAAATAATATTCAGAAGGTAATATTGTATGCACAAGTTTATTTCTAAAAAACCTTTATAACAAATTTACATTCAATTTGTCTTGAAAAACTTCTGCTTACCAAAAATGGCCAGTGTCTCGAATTGAACCCGACAAACTAAATTATTACTTGCAATTTCCGAGCATTGAAGTGTCCATTTTGACGAGTGTAGCATTTTTGCGTTTTCATATTGAAAAGCATGTGATAAACAATAATAAAACAAGCAATTTCCACCTTCTCACCAAAGTTTTGAAGAGTTTAAATTTTAAGTACAGGATATCCTAAATGCAAACATGAAATGTGTTTGTTAGAAACACTATGTCCCTTTTTGCGCCGCTTTGAAGCCATATATTTGACATTTGACCTTGAATGATGACCTTGACCTTTCACCACTCAAAATGTGCAGCTCCATGAGATACGCATTCCTGCCAAATATCAAGTTGCTATCTTCAATATTGCAAAAGTGATGGCAAAATGTTAAAGTTGGAGCAAACAGACAGGCCAACAGACAAACAGGGCAAAAACAATATGCCCCCCACCATAGTGGTGGGGGACACAAAAATAATCTTATAGTGCTTAGCTTAATTTAATGTTGTCCAAGCCTGGGTTCGATATCAGAAGCCCCTGCTTAAAATCATGTTACCAACAGATACATGGGATTACAGAAACCTAGATTTATCATAGAAAATGTTAATATACAGTGGAACAAACAAAACACAATTAACTTACCACATATGGCATCTTCTGAATAGCTTGTCTCCTTGATGCGCATTCCACTCTGAATTGAAAGGATAAGCAAAAAAAGGTCAACGGCTAATATTATTGTTTTCATGATAATAGACAGATATTTGCACATCAAACTGACATTCAGACATATATATAAAGAAGGACAAATGTATACATCATAGTGTTTTGTGGTATGGTATAATATTAGACAGTTAATTCATTTGTGTATGTGTAATAAGGAGGGTCATTTTCCTGACTTAAGTGTGTGTTTTCCTACTTAGGCTCTACCCAGTCAATAAGAGCCACCTAGTTACCAAGTTGACTGTCCCCCGGTAGACATCTATAATGCGGCATTATTTAATGATGACATGTGAACTGTAAATTGAACGCTTTCGATAAATACAGATTTTAAAACAAATTAAACCTTATAATAAAAGAATGATAGTAAGTTCACTATGCTGAACGAAAAAACAAAAACTTACAAGCTCGCTTTTTGTTATTTTTTCATTTAGTTTCGTCATAAACAATTCCAAATAATGAAATCTAAACTCGCATTTTAACTGGCCAGACTTGTCAACAACTGCATTCGTGTTAACATCCACCGTATAAAATGAGCAGATAATTGTGACAACTAAATATTTCAAAGATTAAGGAATGTATAATATTCTAAGAGAGCACCGAACAGTTATGAAACAAAACAGAAGAACGATCGCGATGTGATTTATATTATACCCATTCAATTTCTGACTGTTTACCTGTGAATCAAATGCATTGAAAAAAATTACCTGAATGTACCCCACTGTAAGTGTAAAAAGCCCATCCATAGCTTGGCATCCTCAACATTTCCTCCTTGCTCTATGCACTGGTGGCAAGCTGAAACCTTCAATTCCTCGTAGGTTTGGTAGTCTTTATCCCACTGGCGATTCTTCTCCTTGACATGTCTGTGAGGCTTACTTTTCCATGGCCATCCTGTCAAAATTTTGGGAAAATGATGGATCTAAAATAAATAATCAGGGTTTTACAATCATGTCAAATTTAAGGGTCCCTAGGACTCTTCAGTAAATAATTTTCAGGGGTCATGCCAATAAAAATGGAAGTCCCAATATAACTTATTGGTAGAAACTTGCACTTGTTTGACTGATTCCACATATTTTGAACTCGTTTGATAAACTGCTCGTAGGTCACCTTGTTTTCATATTTTTGCAGACGAAGAGACTAATTAAATTCATGCCATTTGAGTTACAAGCGGCAAATGTATTAAAGTTCTTACATTTCTACTAATACCAAGCTGGAAGGCTGGACGCACCGTTCTTAACCAGAATACTTGAAGATACGAGATCCTAATGCTGAGAACTTCTAGAGACAACTAAAACAACTACACAAATGTTTTGCTTTCGTCATCAAATGTACTACACCTCATAGTTCTGGGTTACACACCACTTAACTATTTACCACAGTATGCTTAATATGCTGGCTGTATCAAAGTTAATTAGTCAAAACTTAAAAATATAGTAAACGATTGTTTACGTAAACAATAGCCGTAATCTATCACACACCTATAAAATAAAAGATTGTATATATTTTTATAGTTTAATCTTGCTTGCCAGATAATAGGTATCATAACCTCAATAAGCTTCTCTTTCATATCGACATAAATAGCTCACATTTACACAATCTAAATTTGGGACTTGAGAAACATATTTTATTTCCAAAATAATAAAAAAAATACAAAATATACATAGCAATACAACTATTTTTAAGAAAGGGTAGGACCCTAAGTTCTTACAACATTAAAAGTGGGCTTTTCCGGTGTGTTACTGACATTACATGTTGGTGACGACAGCGTGATTTTGTAAAGCTCTTTGTTACAAGGTCAAAAGTACATTAAATTGCCATAAAAAAATGAGAATGAGCGTTTTATTAACTATATACAATTTACCGAACATGATATTTACTGAAACCTCCATAAATCGTAAAAGGTAAACATTCTATTTTTACAGATTGATTTCTGCACAAAACGACACCGTTGATTCTCATAATCAATACTCATCGTCTGCTAAAATTGTGATCTGGCTGGCTAGCACGGCTATCTGAGCATTAGGGGTTCAGCTTCTGGGTGCGGATCATCAAGGGGTTCAATTGTCATATAATTCCTCAAAGAGCATCACGTCTAAAATTCTTTAAATATACATACATAAATAATAGCACGGTGTAGATGCATATCGGTCGTCTCTGTGTCAAATGCTGCCTCTCTTACTCTCTGTTCTTAAACAATAATATAGATGATGGAAATTCACAAAACAGGTAAACAAAGAACATCTAAAATTAAAACCCATAAACACATTCATACATAAAAAAAGATGGTCCATGAGTTGAAGCATATATCCTGCTACATGTAGAGGTTGACAGTATTCCGCATGTCCAAACACTTATCACAAACTCTATCGAAGATGAAATGATCATGAGGATGGTGGAACAAACGTGCAGACATTTCACTTTAATGACTTTTTAACATAGATTTCCCATAATATGTCAAATATCTAGTGTCATTGATATCATCTTTATGATCAAATCCTTACGTTCAATGTATGCTTTATAGTAATTGTCATCAATTTAAATTAAAAAATGCCTACTTTCGCTTCTGTTGTGGCATGTTAAGCCTCTTGATCAGCTCACTTTTCTGGCATGGGAAAAGCCTACTAGTTGTCGATTGACACTGGCATGGGAACACTCTTTATTACATTTAAGGCCATATAGCCGTTCCTCGCAACAATGGGAATGGTGTACTTAAACAGGGTTTTACGGGACGCGATATTCGGCGTCAAATACGCATAAAATGCCAGTCAGGAGTGGACCCGTCATATTTGTTAATTTGCGTCCCATGGGACGCACACTCATTTTGACGTATTCGTTCTTGTAATATCAAGACGCTCTGAAAGACATCTGCAGTAAGCAATTTTCTAGAAGGATGTACGAGTTGTCTCGCTTGATGATTTATCGACCAATTGAGTTATTAAGCACCTGCTGTTTATAGGTGCAAAGTCATGAATTGAGATTACATTCCTTAAATGTGAGCTATTTATGTCACAATGAAAGAAAAGCTTACTGAGATTACGATAGCTTATTATCTGGCAAGCAAGATTAAACTATAAAAAATAAATACTATCTTTACTTTTATAGGTGTGTGTTAAATCTCGGCTATTGTTTACGCTAATAATCTATTACTATACTTTTAACTTATTGACTTTGACACAGCCAGCATATTTAGCATATTTTCACTGCTTGTAACTCAAGTTATATTGGGACCCCCATTTGTATTGACAGGACACCTAAAAATTATTAACTAGGGTCCTAGGGACCCCTAAAATTTGACATGAATGTTAAACCCTGCTTTAAGCATCCCAATGATTAAATGAATACATTTATCATGAAATAAATTTATTAAAACTTATCAGAGAGGCCAGGGTTTTTTTCCCACTTTTTGGGAAGATAGCCCATGGCATTGGAATTGGGAATTTTATCGGCATTTTCATGAAATTGGGAAAATTAGCCTTTTTTCCACACGAAAAGTCCACTAATTAGGGAAATACTAAATTTGATATAACACTTTATAATCATTAAAATTAAAAGAACAAAATCATAAAATACTTTGTTAGATGTAATTGAATCAAAATTGAGATAAAATACGCATAAGACACTTCTTTCTAAAAAAAAAAAAAAAAAAAATTTTTTTTTTTTTTGGAAATTGGGAATTTTTTGCCACATTTTGGGAAAAAAGTATACTTTTTGGGATTGGGAACATAGCCGAATTTCGGCCATAAAATCGGGCAAAAAAAAAACCTGGAGGCAGCATTGTGTCAGAGAGCCCACCAATATGCATCTTCACCATGAAAAGGAACAGTGAAACACAATATAAAAAACAATTACTGTCTGGCATCATAACGGATCAATGACGAAATACAATCAATATATATATAAATGTAACTATTGGACATGATTACCTATGCGAGTATAAATGTGCATGCATTAAACATGTTGTTTTTTTTCATCAGCAATAATTGAATGGCTTTGCTATTGTTTACGTTTAGGCGGAAGTGGTTTTAAAACAGGACAACAACCACTATAATGCTAAACAATCTATACAAAATTAAGTAAACTAAGGAAACCTTTGACCTAATGCTTTCATATTCTTAACATACCACATGGATTAATGTATTGAAAACGCATTTATTGAAAATAATTGACAGAAAAATAACGAGTCCAAGTTGAGTAAATATCGCAAATCTAATGCAGAAATGCAGCTCAAACTCACTTACCTATATAGACTGTGTTGAATTCACAATATAATTAACTAAATAATTATAATTAGCAAATGTGTAAATAATGTTTTACAAAGATGACAATTTCGTGATTATGACCAGCAAGCTGATTTCAAGATGGCGGAATAGTAATGTGAATGGAATCAGCTGGATAAAAGGAGAGTTCTCATTGGTCAAATCATAGTTTGAAACATAGTTTGACACTATGATTCTTGCAATATGATTGGATGTTGAAATACAGTATTATAAGTTAGGTTGAGAGCTAAGGCCATAGCCCACAAGACTGTAAGGGACAACTGTGATTGGAAAAGAGAGAGAGAGGGGGAGGGAGGGAGGGAGAAGAGAGAGAGAGAGAGAGAGAGAGAGAGAGAGAGAGAGAGAGAGAGAGAGAGAGAGAGAGAGAGAGGGGGGGGGGAGGAGGGAGCAAGAACATGAACAAGAGGCTAAAATGGTATATCCTATGTAAACTTTATCATTAAATCTTATCAAAATGTTTTCGATACAAAATCAATATGAGATTTAACAACATAGGATCTATAAAAATTATGAACATTTACATCTGCTAAGATCTTACTTTATAACCAATTTTGTAGAATTTGCAATCATTTTAAGAAAAGAAAAAACATGTAATAATTAAGAATGATAGTTTTTCAAACTATTTACATGTATTAATTTTTCCTAAACCCTTTACCAAACAATAACAAGATTTTAACAGTTAATGTGGGAAAAGGAATCATTCCTCAAACTGAGTAATTCTTCGTTATCCCACTATGATTTCTACCCAAAGCAATTTATACTGAATATATTTTGACTTTTAATTAATGTTCGCATCCTCTTTGAATTCAAGAAACTAAAAAAAAAACAACATAAGAGTTGAAAAATACAAATTTCCTTGTAGTTCTAGATCTAGTGACATGATTTAATGATTATAAAAAAAAAACCTCCCTTTCCTCCTTACTTTCTGTCTGACTGCTGTTGATGACGCAAAATTAAAGACGCAAGACATCCATGGCACCAAAGACTTACAAAATATTTCAATTTGTTTTCAATCCAGCCATCCAAAGTCAATTTGTTTTCAATCCAGCCATCCAAAATGTTCCTATCATGTGCTTCCATCCAGATGAATGTAAGTGGTCCTTCCAAAGGTCATCCTTTGTTTTCCATAAAAATAATCCTTCCTTTGTCTTTCCTATGTAATTGATCAATCCTTCTCATCCTTCCTTTGTAATGCATTACTTACAAATTAATGATTTGATAATTGTTCACTAAACTCAAGGTTGTTGGTACTCATTTAAATAGCACATTTATACAATTCTAAGGAGAAAACACAACAAGTTGTTTTGATTTAAATTCAGAAAGTTATATGAAATACTCCACACCCCTTACTAGAGCTATCTCCTTTGTTTGATAGACAGCTTTTCCATTCTTTCATGATGATGTAAGAGATAAACCACATTTCTCCAGTTAAAGCTACCAACAATTAAAATAAATCAGTACCCTATAACCAAAAATATGTGGCTTTCCCTCATTCCTTTCTGTCCATAAATCTCCAAAAAATACAATACATTTCTTTCTGAAATTTCCAAACATCCTTTACTTCCAAAATGTTAATCCTTTTTTCCTTCATGATTTTCAGAAACTGTTGATATTTATCATGATTATCAAGCATAATTATGCTCGTCCTTATATGATTTTTTTACAGGTAAGACACATTTCTCCAGTAAAAGATGCCACCAATAGGTTTCAAGGTGCACCTTAAACCAAGAAATATATGGCTCCCTGCCATTTTAAATGTTTATTTGAGTCCTTTCCATCCATTTCGCTTAGTTTGTATATCCTTGGATTACTTCTGCTTTGTACCGAGTCCGTTTTCAAGGTCATGAAGGTCACATACACCATGATTAGCACTAATTCTATTTGAATGACACTTCACTCAGATATTCTGTGGATAAAAGTTTTTTTGGGTCGATTTACAAGGTCATGTAGGTCACATCCACCATGCATAGCACTAAATCTATTTGAATGACACTTCACAAAGATGTTCCTTGGATAAAGTTTTTTGGGGTCGATTTACAGGGTCTTGAAGGTCACAGCCACCACGCTAAGCATTTAATTTCTAATTTGTTGTACCTGGAATGTTAGAATCAGTCATCTGATTTTACAAAACGTGTGTATAAGGGTGAGGTGAAAGACTTTTACCAAATGGCAGAGGACAATTTAAATTGTGAATAAATTTTGTTTTTGCTGGATAAGAAATTTAAATACATGAACTGTTTTAGGAGAATTTTCAACTTTTAACTCAATTTCTTTTCTTTAGCATGAAATATTAGAAATTACCATAAACAAGCAAATTCGTTGAATTGATATCCGCCGCCGGATAAATATTGTTTATTGACGGGTGCAGAACTAATAGAAAAGTGCATTTGAAGGACTGTACCTTTTCTCACTAGTAGAGATCTATACACCTATTATGTTTTATGTTGAAATCTAATAAAGTTTCTGAGAAATAGTCCTGAAAATCGTAAACATAAAGGGCAATTACTCTAAACTAGGAAAGTTTACAGTTATGGATCTTGCACTTTGCACTTTTCCTCAGCGAGATCTATACACACATGAAGTTTCTTGTTCAAGTGTAGGGTTATGGTTCTTATGCATGGCATTTCATTTCATTGATAGCTTTACACTTAAGAAGTTTAATGTTGAAATCTTATATAGTTTCTGAGATATTGCCCTAAGAAGTTACAACATACACAAAAAACAAAAGGGCAATAACTCTTAAACGAGAAAGTGCAGGGTTATGGTTCTTATGTTCAATATTGCAAAAGTTTAAGTTCGATGCAAACCAACAAACAGACAGGGCAAAAACAATATGTCCCCCAGTATAGACTGGGAGACATGAAAAGATTGCTCACAACAAGCAATGCTATATCTATCATTATTTTGTCCAGTTTGAATTCCTCCTTGCCTGTTTAAAATTATGAGCAAGGTTAAATTTTTGATACAAGCAAATACAATAACAGACATACACATAAAATAACAGACAGACACGCCAACAACAATATACCCATGATAATTTGATTAACAAGAGGGCCTGAAAGGCCCAAGGTATCCCCCGCAACATATGCTTCGTTTGAGGATGGGTGCAAATTGGACAGATGAACATCATGATAGATGGACGGACGGAGGACAATAACACAAAACTAAGACAAAGGAAGGTTCTTAAGCCTTCACAACTCATACCAAGTTTAAATGAAATCCGCCAAAGCACTTCCAAGATATGGCTCCGGACACAAAAGTGCCTATAGTAAAAAGCATTTTTTCAAGATACAAAGGGCCATAAGTCTGTTTTTAACAGATGGCGTACAATGCCATTTGGCGTGCATCATCCTCTTATGCATATATATACTCATACCAAGTTTCAATGAAATCCGCCAAAAAACTTCCAAGATATGGCTCCGGACACTAAAAAGCATTTTTTCAAGATACAAAGGGCCATAAGTCTGTTTTTAACAGATGGTGTACAATGCCATTTGGCGTGCATCATCCTTTTATGCATGTATATACTCATACCAAGTTTAAATGAAATCCACCAAAGAACTTCCAAGATATGGCTCTGGACACAAAAGTGCCGGACGGACAGCCGGAAGGACGGACGGACAACGCCAAAACAATATCCCTCCGCCTCTGGCGGGGGATAAAAAGCATATTTACCTTTAATGATGTCTTCAAAGTTTTTCAAACAAACCAACAGTTCCTCAGCAGATGCATTGTCCATTTCTATTTCGCCTAAGAAACAATAAAAATACATAAAGCTTTACACATGATTATACTTATTTAATCCTTTACTGTACTTAATCAATGCCCATTAATTTTGTGATTGGTCCTATTTGAAAGCATAAGCTCAGCGACATAAATGACAAAATGAAAATATGCAATACAAGTTAAACTATTTGGTAGCTCGGGCGTATTTCTTTTTAGCAAATAGCAAACCTGGATAGCTCTAACGGTATTTGTTTGCAAAGTCTGTTGAAACATTGACAACAATATTTGCCTCCATAGGATGACATATGCCCCCGATAATGAGTTATGAGCATTTTTTGAAACCTAAACACATATTTCAAAACCTGAACGTGTTCCCCAAGTTCAAGGCCAAAGGGGTCAAAAATTGTGTGTGTATGGAAATGCCTTGTCCATATACACATGCATACCAAATGTGAATCTTACATCTGAAGCGACAAAGAAGTTTTAAGCATTTTATTTTTCGAAACTTATATGCAAAGTGTGACAGACAGACTGACAGTGCGATCACTATATGCTCTCCTTCGGGTTCATAAAAATAGTAAGATAATCTTTCAGAATATGTCTGTATGTTAAAGCTTGCATTTAGTTAGATAAGAGAATTTGTTTTTAAATGAAATAATTCTTAACCTTATATTCTGATTCTCTATAAAAAAAATTAATATTCAGAAGGTAATATTGTATGCACAAGTTTATTTCTAAAAAACCTTTATAACAAATTTACATTCAATTTGTCTTGAAAAACTTCTGCTTACCAAAAATGGCCAGTGTCTCGAATTGAACCCGACAAACTAAATTATTACTTGCAATTTCCGAGCATTGAAGTGTCCATTTTGACGAGTGTAGCATTTTTGCGTTTTCATATTGAAAAGCATGTGATAAACAATAATAAAACAAGCAATTTCCACCTTCTCACCAAAGTTTTGAAGAGTTTAAATTTTAAGTACAGGATATCCTAAATGCAAACATGAAATGTGTTTGTTAGAAACACTATGTCCCTTTTTGCGCCGCTTTGAAGCCATATATTTGACATTTGACCTTGAATGATGACCTTGACCTTTCACCACTCAAAATGTGCAGCTCCATGAGATACGCATTCCTGCCAAATATCAAGTTGCTATCTTCAATATTGCAAAAGTGATGGCAAAATGTTAAAGTTGGAGCAAACAGACAGGCCAACAGACAAACAGGGCAAAAACAATATGCCCCCCACCATAGTGGTGGGGGACACAAAAATAATCTTATAGTGCTTAGCTTAATTTAATGTTGTCCAAGCCTGGGTTCGATATCAGAAGCCCCTGCTTAAAATCATGTTACCAACAGATACATGGGATTACAGAAACCTAGATTTATCATAGAAAATGTTAATATACAGTGGAACAAACAAAACACAATTAACTTACCACATATGGCATCTTCTGAATAGCTTGTCTCCTTGATGCGCATTCCACTCTGAATTGAAAGGATAAGCAAAAAAAGGTCAACGGCTAATATTATTGTTTTCATGATAATAGACAGATATTTGCACATCAAACTGACATTCAGACATATATATAAAGAAGGACAAATGTATACATCATAGTGTTTTGTGGTATGGTATAATATTAGACAATTAATTCATTTGTGTATGTGTAATAAGGAGGGTCATTTTCCTGACTTAAGTGTGTGTTTTCCTACTTAGGCTCTACCCAGTCAATAAGAGCCACCTAGTTACCAAGTTGACTGTCCCCCGGTAGACATCTATAATGCGGCATTATTTAATGATGACATGTGAACTGTAAATTGAACGCTTTCGATAAATACAGATTTTAAAACAAATTAAACCTTATAATAAAAGAATGATAGTAAGTTCACTATGCTGAACGAAAAAACAAAAACTTACAAGCTCGCTTTTTGTTATTTTTTCATTTAGTTTCGTCATAAACAATTCCAAATAATGAAATCTAAACTCGCATTTTAACTGGCCAGACTTGTCAACAACTGCATTCGTGTTAACATCCACCGTATAAAATGAGCAGATAATTGTGACAACTAAATATTTCAAAGATTAAGGAATGTATAATATTCTAAGAGAGCACCGAACAGTTATGAAACAAAACAGAAGAACGATCGCGATGTGATTTATATTATACCCATTCAATTTCTGACTGTTTACCTGTGAATCAAATGCATTGAAAAAAATTACCTGAATGTACCCCACTGTAAGTGTAAAAAGCCCATCCATAGCTTGGCATCCTCAACATTTCCTCCTTGCTCTATGCACTGGTGGCAAGCTGAAACCTTCAATTCCTCGTAGGTTTGGTAGTCTTTATCCCACTGGCGATCCTTCTCCTTGACATGTCTGTGAGGCTTACTTTTCCATGGCCATCCTGTCAAAATTTTGGGAAAATGATGGATCTAAAATAAATAATCAGGGTTTTACAATCATGTCAAATTTAAGGGTCCCTAGGACTCTTCAGTAAATAATTTTCAGGGGTCATGCCAATAAAAATGGAAGTCCCAATATAACTTATTGGTAGAAACTTGCACTTGTTTGACTGATTCCACATATTTTGAACTCGTTTGATAAACTGCTCGTAGGTCACCTTGTTTTCATATTTTTGCAGACGAAGAGACTAATTAAATTCATGCCATTTGAGTTACAAGCGGCAAATGTATTAAAGTTCTTACATTTCTACTAATACCAAGCTGGAAGGCTGGACGCACCGTTCTTAACCAGAATACTTGAAGATACGAGATCCTAATGCTGAGAACTTCTAGAGACAACTAAAACAACTACACAAATGTTTTGCTTTCGTCATCAAATGTACTACACCTCATAGTTCTGGGTTACACACCACTTAACTATTTACCACAGTATGCTTAATATGCTGGCTGTATCAAAGTTAATTAGTCAAAACTTAAAAATATAGTAAACGATTGTTTACGTAAACAATAGCCGTAATCTATCACACACCTATAAAATAAAAGATTGTATATATTTTTATAGTTTAATCTTGCTTGCCAGATAATAAGGTATCATAACCTCAATAAGCTTCTCTTTCATATCGACATAAATAGCTCACATTTACACAATCTAAATTTGGGACTTGAGAAACATATTTTATTTCCAAAATAATAAAAAAAATACAAAATATACATAGCAATACAACTATTTTTAAGAAAGGGTAGGACCCTAAGTTCTTACAACATTAAAAGTGGGCTTTTCCGGTGTGTTACTGACATTACATGTTGGTGACGACAGCGTGATTTTGTAAAGCTCTTTGTTACAAGGTCAAAAGTACATTAAATTGCCATAAAAAAATGAGAATGAGCGTTTTATTAACTATATACAATTTACCGAACATGATATTTACTGAAACCTCCATAAATCGTAAAAGGTAAACATTCTATTTTTACAGATTGATTTCTGCACAAAACGACACCGTTGATTCTCATAATCAATACTCATCGTCTGCTAAAATTGTGATCTGGCTGGCTAGCACGGCTATCTGAGCATTAGGGGTTCAGCTTCTGGGTGCGGATCATCAAGGGGTTCAATTGTCATATAATTCCTCAAAGAGCATCACGTCTAAAATTCTTTAAATATACATACATAAATAATAGCACGGTGTAGATGCATATCGGTCGTCTCTGTGTCAAATGCTGCCTCTCTTACTCTCTGTTCTTAAACAATAATATAGATGATGGAAATTCACAAAACAGGTAAACAAAGAACATCTAAAATTAAAACCCATAAACACATTCATACATAAAAAAAGATGGTCCATGAGTTGAAGCATATATCCTGCTACATGTAGAGGTTGACAGTATTCCGCATGTCCAAACACTTATCACAAACTCTATCGAAGATGAAATGATCATGAGGATGGTGGAACAAACGTGCAGACATTTCACTTTAATGACTTTTTAACATAGATTTCCCATAATATGTCAAATATCTAGTGTCATTGATATCATCTTTATGATCAAATCCTTACGTTCAATGTATGCTTTATAGTAATTGTCATCAATTTAAATTAAAAAATGCCTACTTTCGCTTCTGTTGTGGCATGTTAAGCCTCTTGATCAGCTCACTTTTCTGGCATGGGAAAAGCCTACTAGTTGTCGATTGACACTGGCATGGGAACACTCTTTATTACATTTAAGGCCATATAGCCGTTCCTCGCAACAATGGGAATGGTGTACTTAAACAGGGTTTTACGGGACGCGATATTCGGCGTCAAATACGCATAAAATGCCAGTCAGGAGTGGACCCGTCATATTTGTTAATTTGCGTCCCATGGGACGCACACTCATTTTGACGTATTCGTTCTTGTAATATCAAGACGCTCTGAAAGACATCTGCAGTAAGCAATTTTCTAGAAGGATGTACGAGTTGTCTCGCTTGATGATTTATCGACCAATTGAGTTATTAAGCACCTGCTGTTTATAGGTGCAAAGTCATGAATTGAGATTACATTCCTTAAATGTGAGCTATTTATGTCACAATGAAAGAAAAGCTTACTGAGATTACGATAGCTTATTATCTGGCAAGCAAGATTAAACTATAAAAAATAAATACTATCTTTACTTTTATAGGTGTGTGTTAAATCTCGGCTATTGTTTACGCTAATAATCTATTACTATACTTTTAACTTATTGACTTTGACACAGCCAGCATATTTAGCATATTTTCACTGCTTGTAACTCAAGTTATATTGGGACCCCCATTTGTATTGACAGGACACCTAAAAATTATTAACTAGGGTCCTAGGGACCCCTAAAATTTGACATGAATGTTAAACCCTGCTTTAAGCATCCCAATGATTAAATGAATACATTTATCATGAAATAAATTTATTAAAACTTATCAGAGAGGCCAGGGTTTTTTTCCCACTTTTTGGGAAGATAGCCCATGGCATTGGAATTGGGAATTTTATCGGCATTTTCATGAAATTGGGAAAATTAGCCTTTTTTCCACACGAAAAGTCCACTAATTAGGGAAATACTAAATTTGATATAACACTTTATAATCATTAAAATTAAAAGAACAAAATCATAAAATACTTTGTTAGATGTAATTGAATCAAAATTGAGATAAAATACGCATAAGACACTTCTTTCTAAAAAAAAAAAAAAAAAAATTTTTTTTTTTTTTGGAAATTGGGAATTTTTTGCCACATTTTGGGAAAAAAGTATACTTTTTGGGATTGGGAACATAGCCGAATTTCGGCCATAAAATCGGGCAAAAAAAAAAACCTGGAGGCAGCATTGTGTCAGAGAGCCCACCAATATGCATCTTCACCATGAAAAGGAACAGTGAAACACAATATAAAAAACAATTACTGTCTGGCATCATAACGGATCAATGACGAAATACAATCAATATATATATAAATGTAACTATTGGACATGATTACCTATGCGAGTATAAATGTGCATGCATTAAACATGTTGTTTTTTTTCATCAGCAATAATTGAATGGCTTTGCTATTGTTTACGTTTAGGCGGAAGTGGTTTTAAAACAGGACAACAACCACTATAATGCTAAACAATCTATACAAAATTAAGTAAACTAAGGAAACCTTTGACCTAATGCTTTCATATTCTTAACATACCACATGGATTAATGTATTGAAAACGCATTTATTGAAAATAATTGACAGAAAAATAACGAGTCCAAGTTGAGTAAATATCGCAAATCTAATGCAGAAATGCAGCTCAAACTCACTTACCTATATAGACTGTGTTGAATTCACAATATAATTAACTAAATAATTATAATTAGCAAATGTGTAAATAATGTTTTACAAAGATGACAATTTCGTGATTATGACCAGCAAGCTGATTTCAAGATGGCGGAATAGTAATGTGAATGGAATCAGCTGGATAAAAGGAGAGTTCTCATTGGTCAAATCATAGTTTGAAACATAGTTTGACACTATGATTCTTGCAATATGATTGGATGTTGAAATACAGTATTATAAGTTAGGTTGAGAGCTATTCCGGCTGACATCATTTATGTACTGCTATTTGGTGAAGTTGTGTATAGCGATCGTTATAAGATGTCTATTAATAAACTAATTCGTTGTACGTGTTCGTACCACTACGCCTTCCAATAAACTTGCTTGCGCGATAGGTCGTCAAATATCGTACTACATTGATTCTCCACTAAATAAGAAAATTAGAAAAACCACAAAATAAATATATTTTGATTATGTTTCGTTTTTATACAAAACCAGAAAGTTTCGCGTATTTGCCCAGTCCTGTGATCTTTCCCCTGTGATCAGTTGTAGATCAGTTATTAATTAAAACAATTGCATTATTGGCAATAAATGTTGTAACAAATGTAATAGGCACAAATGCAGTACTTATTTACACTAATTTGCACAAAAAAAATCCCCACTATGCAAGATATTCTTAAAACAAAAATATATACATTGATCCGTAAAATAACTTCTCCTCCCATAAGCGAAAAAATGCATTACATACTAGTCGCCGCTCTCCAGAGCGACGCCAATAACATGAATGAGCAATCAATTGGATTTAACAACACAAATACGAAACTAAATTTGAAAACTGAATATGATGGACACCGGAATGTTTCCTTATATATTACACAATAAACAAATATTCACTAGGAATGACACTTGGAATTTTAAGGGTTCTGAAAATGTGTAAGAAGTCCAAAGATCAATGGCAATTGTACAATGATTAAACATTGATAGAAATGGCAGGTTGAAAAATGAAGACATGCATACCTGTTTCAAGCTTTGTATTAACGTCAAAGCATGGCATTCCCCAGATCTTGAGATGGTGCTGTTTTCCATAAGCAACACGGTTGACTTCTCTAGAGTCAGGGTTTTCACAAACAACGTACAAATAACCACTGAGGCCATTTTGTAGTTCGCCAACAATGTTATATATTGTCAAAGGAATGGGAAACCGATTACAAAACTGACCATACTGTAATTTGTTTAGTGAAACCTCCAGCTCAACGAGTCAATCAATCTTCTTCCATCCCCCCTCCCCCCCCCCCCACTTCTGCTTACTCTTTTCACGCCATTTAGCAAATGCGAATAGCTTTTACGTGAGTTATTTTCACACAAATCGCCATCGCAGAGCTCGGTAAATGAACAATTGTTATCGAACACAACGTTGTCGATCGGTGTTTGCTTCTTTTTCGAATTTGCAAATCGCTTGCTTTTATTTCGCACTTTCATTTTGCTAAGGAAATGTCAACAACCGTGACGTCATGAACACAAATATTTTATGAAACGAATTAATTTAACTTATATTTGTATTGTATAGTTATTCAATCTTAAAGAGATAAGCAAATTTAACTCTTAAATACAAAATACAAATTTATTTCGTGCATTTAGTATAATTTCCGGACTTAACCGTAGATATCTCTTATAGTCGAAACGCTTTCCGAATATGCCGATATCGACCGACTATTCCCGATCTCACTAGACACCTACTGCCTTAATAAGTGACTATTGTGTAACGGTTATCAATAAAGCAATAAACCGTGTAATCGCTGTCGTCTTGTAAAATTGAAGAAAATACGCTTTAACCAAAACTCGAACAGCAAAAGTCTGCGCTATTGTTAGAAAATCCACAAAATAAATATGTTTTGATTATGTTTTGTTTTTATACAAAAGCAGAAAGTTTCGTGTATTTGCCCATTCCTAGGATATTTCCCCTGTGATCAGTTATTAATTAAAACAATTAGCTTTGCATTATTGGCAATAAATGTTGTAATAAATGTAATATGCACAAATGCAGTACTTATTTTACACTGATTTACACAAAAAATCACCACTATACAAGATATTCTTAAAACAAAAATATATACAGTGATCCGTAAAATAATTTCTCCTCCCATAAGCGAAAAAAAACGCATTACATACTAGTCACCGCACTCCAGTGCGACGCCAATAAACAATTTTCTGGCTAGTAAAGTACAATAAACAAATTTGTCGCGTATTTAATTTTTCTTATTTCTCATGCTTCGGATGTTAAAATGAAAGACAGTCAAAAAGCTGTGTTTAGGGGCCACGAGTTACACTCAACATGAACGGAAACCATCAGATGAAATCGTTAAGAAACTATACAAACTGATATAAATTGTCATGTATTGATCGTGTGAAAATATCACTGCATCATCGGCGATTGAACGTAAAAGCGCTGATCAAGTTACAAAAAACAACAACATTTCACCCGTTTGAATTGTTATAATTTAATAGTTAGTTTTTCTTTGTAAATTGTCTGTAAAGAAAATTCAAAATAAAAATAATAAACGGCTACAGAGATCTCATTGGTTTCCACCAATGAATTAATGAGTTAGTTAAACCGTGTTTATGCGTCAACTATACACGAAAAAAGGTTTAGGTAACAATATACTTATCACAATCCGTATGTAATAACGAACCTTCGACAATATAACAAGCCAAATTTCATTGTGCACATAGGGACCCCCTTAACCATAACTTTTTCTTTAAGAGCATTCTAAGCTGGTTTATTTACGAAATAAAAAGGGTATTTTATATGATATATTAGAAGGAACTCGACACTTAATTGTGAACAATTTTACTTATATTGGGATTTTCATGTAAAGCGCTGAATCATTTGTGCCCGCAGTAAATACCCTATATGGCAAAGGGCTAAAAGCAATGCATTCTTTGTTCAACGTAACAAAGGCCTTTAACATGCACATAAATATCATGTTTAATTTATTTAACGCATACGTATCATCCATTTTAAACCACAAAGGCGAGGTTTGATGATTTACTAAAGCGGAAAACTTTGGGCGCGTTCATTGTTACTTCTGTAAATGTCTTTTAATGTAAAAAAGTCAACACATTCTTTATTGCTATATTCCGAAGTCCGTCGATTGCTCTTGTAGACAGTCAATAATGTCGGGATCGTTAAATATTTCTTGAAATTTTATACATTAAAATATGTGCTTTAAACCGCTATCTAATGTCATAAATATGCAGTATCAAATAATTCCACTTTTCATAAAGAAAATACCGGTACCGTAATTACTCTATGTTTTCGGACACTTAAAAATAATTAATTTTTTTCGTGTCCGAAAACTTAGATACGAAAAATATTAACAAAATACAGGTGTCCGAAAACTTAGAGTCGAAAATGGAAGTGTCCGAAAATAGCGTCAATTGTATCAACGACTACCGGTAATAGCACGCGCTTGTAAAATACCATGCCGTATAGTATAAATTACAGTTATACATGTTTGCACTGCATTTTAAATAATTGTAAATGCTTAATTTATTTGACAGAAAGTTACTTCAAGGTTGCACTTTGACCAACGAGTTCAAAAATGAGCATGTGATGTACCGATACACGCTTGTATGAACCTGTAATTAACGCAATAAAATATGCAAACTATGAATTCTTTGTTTGTTCATTTCCGATAGTTGTTGTGTAACACCTGCCATTGTATGTAAAACTTGTAATAGGGTGCATCACAATTTGAAACATTTAGTATTTGTCACAGTTATTTTACTGAGAAGGAGTAGTACTATTGGGATAGATAATTGAACTGTTAATTGGCACTACCCCTGGTAATTGTCATAACGCTTATGCTATCGGGCGAAACCATTGTTTTATACCGGTTTACAAGGTTATTTACCCAATAACGCAAATGTAATGGTCCATTGCCCTCAGGCATGCACCCGCAATGATTTATGATGTTAATCTGGTTGTAAAACCCCATGATCGAAGTATCATTAGATATCGAAAAAGGCTAGAAATTTGGTAAAATAGCGCTGTAAAATATACTGTCCGAAAACTTAGAGACATAAATAACGGACGAAAACTCGTGTGTCCGAAAATAAAGAGTCACGAAAAATAATTATTTTTGCCAAAAAAGGGGGTGTCCGAAAACTTAGAGTGTCCGAAAACATAGAGTTATTACGGGAGAATAATGTAATTATGTTATGTTAGCAATTTTAAACTGCGTTTAACATTATGTGGTCACTAAGTATTCACTTCCTCTACGTTTTACTAAAACATGTTTATTTCATGTCTATTTAAATTGATCTGTCTCGAAATGATGTACCGGGTATGTTCTGTATTTACTTCAAACACGTGTTGTCATTAGATATATGTCTGTCATTGACCATGAAATGTATATGCTTACGTCAAAATAAACTATTATGTTCTGTTCTGTTCTACTAATCAAAGTTCACACCTTTTTTTTCCTTTTTTTTAAAAATAAGTCGTCTATTTTTAAGTTGAGTGTAACCTGCCTTCGCAAAGTTTATCTCAGTAGTCTGCAACCATAGCACTCTGGATCAGCAGACGATTTTTGGCAATACTGCAATTCGTCTACACTCTTTATGTTTATTGTCGCCTTATATTCTAACTGTACATTTCATGTAAACGTAAAATATTTTATTTTATTACTTTATTTTCTTAAATCAATACTTCAGGCTTTATTGAATACATGTACTTTACTAACTGTATAGCATTATGTTTAAAGCCTTGCGATTTCGTTCGTGCATGTATTATTGCTTTTAATGGATATTTAAATTGTCGACAATATTCAAATGACCATTTCAACACTTATTCACACTACTGCAGCGATTCATCAATCGGTGTTCAGATGTTTAAATCCGATTTAATTGCGTTCGCTTTCAATTTGCGGTTTTATTCCTGATGCTCATTAAACGAAGACGCGCACAACTTATTATATTATATATTAAGGCCCAGTCTATGATACCGCTGGGGCCCCGTTGCGTGATCCGGGATCTACCGGGATGAACCGGGGCTCTACCAGGATGAACCGGGGCTCCACCTGGGACGACCGGGATGAACCGGGGACGACCGGGAACAACCGGGGCTCCATCGGGAAAGTATTAAAATGTTTAATACATTAATGAACCGGGAGTCACCGAGAAGGACGGCAGCGACCGGCGCGGCACCGGCAACAACCAGGACGGCATCGGGAACAACCGGGACGGCACCATAGCTCCACCGGGGCCCAAACAGACCCAGGCAGAGCTACGGCAACAACTCGGTTGTCGCCGGTGTTTCCCCGCTGGAGCCCCGGTGAATGCCGGCAGTGTCTCGGTATAGCTACGGTACATCAGTTAACCGGCGCTCAGCCGGGACGCCACCGGCATTCACCGGGGCTCCGCCTGGGCATTACCGGCGACGACCGGGCTTTAACCGGGGCTTTGCTGTAGCTCTGCCGGGGTCTGATGCCGGTATAGCCCCGGTGAGTGCCGGTGGAGTAACGGTATACCCGGGCTCTGCCGGAACGCTGCCGGCTCGCCGGGGCTCCACCTGACCGGGACTCTGTCGGGTTGTTGACCGGCTTCAACCTGGGCGGCACCGGGAAATAGTGTGACCGCGTTAAAAAAAAATATACGAATCATCCCGGTCCTCACCGGTCGACCGGCGTTAGCAACCGGGATGGAATGGCGCTCTACCGGCAATGGGGAGACTTGGGCTTCGCATTGCATGTTTGAGGAATGGCCGAACGAACAGTCTGACGTGACATGCGTATAATTTCTATTCGTAGTTGTGCAATATAGCATTATTTGCCCTTTAAGTTAAAAAAAATGAAGTAATACCTCATCACATCGGACCAGCGACCTTGCTTCGAAAAACACAGACACAATTTGGAAAACGACATTAGTCGTGGTAAGAACTCCAACGTGTGTATCTCTGTAAGAAAGCCACCTGCTGTCAATCATCGCGCCTGGGTCCTTATGTCTGTTTGTGCGCTTGTACGCGGCGTTCAAATAACGTCCAAATCGTGTTCACTGGGTTTTTATATCGATATCTCGGCGTTCAACCGGCGATCTTCGTCAATGCCAGGTCATACACACTACGGTTTGGCGTGTCTTCTACGACTCCAATGAGACCATAGCGTTTACTATATGACTGCATCACGACAAAGAACGCGACAGGGTCGTAATCAGAACCTCATTGACATATCGGGAACGCAGTAGGGTCGCCTCTGAGGACCGGTTGTCTTTAGACCTATTGTTTTCGTATCATCAATTCAAAGCGTCTCTAGTAAGACTGTTCAAGTACTTTGTGTGTCTACCGCGTTATCGCTGCGTTTGTGGTTTTCTTAGGATGAGCTTTATGTTCTCTCGCCAAGACGTCTTAATAACGCATAATTTCGGCGTTTCCTTTAAGTCTTATTATAGTAATGGCTGTTATGTTGCCATCTATTCCGTTTTGCCCAGCGTTTGGTCGCCGTATTCTGACGTTCTCAAGACCGTCCCACGACGTCCTTTGCACTCCTAGGTACGAGACCTGGGTCGCCGTTAAAACGCATCAGAATGCTCATTTAGTGTGACGGGCGTGTGATGACCCTTGGTTAATTACTAGATCGTTAAAAGAAAGAAACATTGTCACTATTTCGTAAGCCTAAATCCCTGCCGTCACTGATCATAGACTGTGCAATTATTAATGTTATTGAAAATAATACTAAACCGTTTCTTTCAATTTTCTCTGAGATTTGTAAGTGTTTACCATAACTATAAATAATATTTTCGCAAAAGCGCTCATTTTCATTAAATGACAGCATTTTTTTCAAACCGAAAATTGTCTCAGAACTGGAAGGATTTTATTGTTGATATACTTTTATATACAGACAAATGCACATTTGTTCTGAGTTTGCATTCTTTCCAAACATGAAAACTTATGAAATGAATTGTAACATATTTTACGAGACTGCTTATGATGTTGCAGAAGCTGCTGGTGATGTTAAATATGGGAATTGTGAAGAATTATTATTTTAATGAAACATCATGGAGATTAAAAAAACTGTCTAACATGTTACGATCCACTTAATTTAATTTGTTGGATGACAAATTGAATTTCCTTAACATTTGTCCGGGTGTTAAATATCTCATTTTGTTAATTGCGTTCTTGAGAAATTAAATTTAGTTAAACGTATATGCTAATATTTGATTATATGATCAAGCGTGTTTGTTTTGCTTTTATTAAATCAATTTAGTCCGAGATAACAATGCGGGTTTTATTTCTCTCAAATAATAAAACAATATAACACATTGTTAATGTCAAAGAGTGCATTTGTGCAACGCACTCGCAATTTTTATCCTTATCAGCCGAGTGCCACCTCTCATTCTGTGTTGCCATTTAAGGATCAGTAATACAATACGGATTCAATTAAATATTAAATTATTTATTGACGTGGGTTGAATCATTTGAGCTGATAATGAATCAATAGCATTCGCGTGAGGTAGTTCGTGCATGTTTAGGATTAAGTCCAAATCGTACCATTCTATATAGCAGAAATACATCTTAGTTACGACTTAAAAATCATGCACATATAGTTGAAAAAGTAATCCGTGAACGGAAAGATGGTCATACGCGATTATATACATGAAACAGACAAAAACAGTTGGGTTTTGTGTTCACTTTGGAAATGAACAATTATGCTTATAATCAATATTCTAGTTATAAAGCTTCAAATTATAACATGTCATAGTGTGGTAAATCTAAGGACGTGTAGATGTATAACTTTATATTCCATGTTGATTGGACTCTTTCAAAGACTGGCCAAATAGCAATTAAAACAGGTCGTAGAATCAAACAACTCATTTGTACATTATATTCAAACAAGCAAATTATCACTCCTGGCTGATAAAAAAATAATTAATATATCTTAGTTTATTGATAATCACCAATAACAATCAGAAAATAATAAATTGTCTGAAACGCATTGCATTGATACTTAACAAAAACTATACAAAATACTATACAAAAACGTGTATTGCCGACATAACAGTTAACTTAGCGCAAAGGGAAGGCATCAATTTATTTTAACTTTTCTTCTCGTTATTATAAAAAATATAAATCTAGTCAAACTATTACAGTTTTGTGAAAAACGTCATTTAACTACACTTTTAAAAATACTAAAATCTGCGAGCGATTCCCTTTGAGCAATGATATGAATGTTGAACTGACTCTGAATTCTTACTTGGAGTCTGATTAAGGAATCCTGACCAAAGTTCATTTTGAACCCCAAACTCCGATTTGTCTTGTAGTTGACAGACTACACGACATGTAGTTCATCAATAATCACTACTTGTAGTGAACCATGTAAACGACTTGAAGTGAACGTTTTACACATATTCTAGTGAATCAGAAATCAGACTTGTAGTGAACTATGAACAACACTTTTAGTGAAATATTTACCAGACGACTTGTCGCTACCCATGTACACAAATTGTAGCGAACCATGCACGCGACATGTAGTGAACAAATTATTCGACTTGAAGTGAACCACATACATGACTTGTAGTGAACCATGTACCCGACTTGTTGCGAACCACGTACACGACTTGTAGTGAACCATGTACACGACTTATAGTGAACCATGTATGCTACTTGTAATGAAGTATATGCACGACTTGTAGCGAACCATGCACACGACTTGTAGTGAACCATGTATGCTACTTGTAATTAACCATATACACGCCTTGTAGCGAACCATGTACCCGACTTGTAGTGAACCACGTTTATGACTGGTAGTGAACCATGTACCCGCCTTGTAGTGAACCACGTACATTATTGTAGTGAAACATGTACACGACTTGTAGTTAACCATGTACACGACTTGTAGTGAACCATGTAAACGACTTGTGGTAAACCACGTATATGACTTGTAGTGAACCATGTACACGACTTGTAGTGAACCATGTACCAGACTTGTAGTGAACCATGTACACGACTTGTAGTTAACCATGTACACGACTTGTAGTGAATTATGCTAACGACTTGCAGTGAACCATGTACGCTACTAGTAATAAACCATATATACGACTTGTAGCTAACCATGCACCCGACTTGTAGTGAACCACGTACATGACTTGCAGTGAACCACGTACACGACTTGTAGTGAACCATGCACACTACATGTAGTGAACCATGTACATTGCTTGTAGTGAACCATGTACATTACATGTAGTGAACCATGTTTATTACTTGTAGTTAACCATGTACATAACATGTAGTATATCGTTGACCTGACTTGTGGTGAACCACGTACACGACTTGTTGTGAACCATGTACACGACTTGTAGTGAACCACGTACATGACTTGTAGTGAACCATGTACACGACTTGTAGTGAACCATGTACCCGACTTGTAGTGAAACACGTACATTACTTGTAGTTAACCATGCACACGACATGTAGTAAACCATGAACACGACTTGTAGTGAACCATGTACGTGACTTGTAATGAACCACGTACATGACTTGTAGTGAACCATGTACACGACTTGTAGTGAACCATGTACCCGACTTGTAGTGAAACACGTACATTACTTGTAGTTAACCATGCACACGACATGTAGTGAACCATGAACACGACTTGTAGTGAACCACGTACACGACTTGTAGTGAACCATGTACCCGACTTGTAGTGAAACACGTACATTACTTGTAGTTAACCATGCACACGACATGTAGTGAACCATGAACACGACTTGTAGTGAACCATGTACACGACTTGTAGTGAACCACGTACCCGACTTGTAGTGAACCATGTTCCAGACTTGTAGTGAACCATGTACACGACTTGTAGTGAACCACGTACGCGACTTGCAGTGAACCATGTACGAGACTTGTAGTTAACCATCTACACGACTTGTAGTGAGCCATGTACCCGACTTGTAGTGAATTATGCAAACGACGTGCGGTAAACCATGTACGCTACTTGTAATAAACCATATACACGACTTGTAGCTAACCATGCACCCGACTTGTAATGAACTACGTACATTACTTGTAGTGAACCATATACACGAATTGTAGAGAAACATGTACCCGACTTATAGTGAACCACGTACATTACTTATGTGAACCATGAACCCGACTTGTAGTGAACTATGTACACGATTTGTAGTGAACCATGTGCACGACTTGAAGTGAAACACGTACACCACTTGTAGTGAAGCATGCAAACGACATGTAGTGAACCATGTACATTACTTGTAGTGAACCATGTACATTACTTGTAGTGAACCATGTACATTACTTGTAGTGAACCGTGTACCTGACTTGTAGTTAACCACGTTCACGACTTGTAGTGAACCATGTACATGACTTGTAGCGAACCATGTACCCGACTTGTAGTGAACCACGTACATGACTTGTAGTTAACCATCTACACGACTTGTAGTGAGCCATGTACCCGACTTGTAGTGAAACACGTACATTACTTGTAGTTAACCATGCACACGACATGTAGTGAACCATGGACACGACTTGTAGTGAACCATGTACACGATCTGTAGTGAAACATGTACACGACTTGTAGTGAACCATGTACACGACTTGTATAGAACAATATACCCGACTTGTAGTGAAAAATGTACAACACGTGTAGTGAACAAGGTACACTTCTTTTATTGATTTATGTATACGTCATGTTTTGAGCCATCTAAACGACTTTTAATGAACCAGTTTCCCGACTTATAATAAACAAGGTATCCGACCTGTATTAAACCAGGTAATCGAATTGTATTTAACCAGGTACCCGACTTGTGGTTACCCATGCACCCGTATGGAAGTGAAACACGTGACTTGTAGCTAAACATGTTCCCGACATGTAGCGAACTAGGTTTCGGACCTAATCTGAACAAGGTGCCCACCACTTGCTCTTAGCGATATAAATACGTACGCATTATTGTCCCTGTTCATTGAGAGCGCATTAATTAAATTAATTAAACACGACCAACCGTGCACATGTTATAAGTTGTTATTTTGACACGCAAAGTTTTAACCCTTTCAGTTCGGGAACCGAATTTTGAAGGCCTTTGCAAACAGTTTGGATCCAGATGAGACGCCACAGAACGTGGCGTCTCATCACGCCACAGAACGTGGCGTCTCATCAGGATCCAAACTGTTTGCTATTCTGATAATATTCTTTGAAAAAATCGAAGAAAATGCTAATTTTAGAAATTCAGTAGACGACATTTTAGCAGACGACAAATTTCCCAGCATGCAAAGAGTTAAATTAATCGGTAAGCATGATATTCATTGCTGCGATTTCTCTGACTTAAAGTTTGTGTACGTGCTTGCGTGTGTACTTGCGTGTCTCGTTTCTCGTCCCAACGTATTGTGTAATAAATTAAACATCAAATGCACCCATTCAAACTCATGGTTTGCAGATGTTGTATAACCAGCCATCAGTTAATCTGCAAAAATCTGCTTTTTCCATACACTCCTATATGGAATATAGTTCATCGAACCATTAACAGAACAAAGATAAGCGAAATATCGAGAAATTAAAACAAATATAAGTGTTACCAGCGGAAACAAAGTAATTACGTTGGTTGAAATTAACCATTTGTTAACTGTATAGAAATGCCGGATGTGTATATATGTGTTCGGTTAAACTCTTGTGAGAGAAATATAGAAATCTATCAGCACCTTTGTTTGAGGTATTATAGTGTGTTTTGCAATAAATAAAAGTTCAAAGCCATTAATAAGAGATCGAATATTTCCGTATCAGTCCACCGACAAATCAATGGACCAATAGCAATGTATCACGTAGTCACGTGCTTTGTGCTGTCATTACTGTTCAGTCTACGAAAGCTTGGAAGTGAGACCGGATAAAGAGAATCAAATTTGTAAGTAATATTCTTGTAAATATATCAGCATAAACACGTGTATAAAAATACATGTTTTGATAAATATATACAAGCTTAACAGCGTGTTGAATGAAGATGAATTATTAAAGAAAAAGCTGTTAATGTCAACTTGCTTAAGTGTTAGATTATCCGTTCAAAACATAATGTTTTTTTCGGGAAAATACAAATTGTATAAAAACAAGTTAAGTATACGGATTTGAGCATTAATGTATGTTAACTGATATTAAACGTTCATAAATAGTTCTGCTACTGTAACAAAACGTTAAGGGTTAACTTACTTTGTGTGCTTATAATATTTATGAGTATTTTTTCGGTTTGTTTAGCGTTTTGGGGGAAAATATTGACTTTTGAATCGGGGCTATAGATGAAACGATAAGAATTAAATTAAAAATGCAATCAAGTGCATGATGTATTGCGAAAATAATTTATGTTTTAAATAGAATAGTCAAATCAAGATGCTTAATAATAAATAAACCCAGCATTAATATTTTGCAAAAATCTTAATTAGAGGCTATGTCGTAAAAACCACGTTCATTTTGAGTTTTAAAATGATTTATAGGTATGAACAATTATCAAACTTTTGCGTCGTCTTGTTTTGTTGTTTATGTCATACAAAAAATAACAAATTCACTTGCGGGACGTTTAGTTATTTGCTGTTGAAAAGTTAGTACACATCGCACCAATTTCTGACCAACCAAGGCCTCAATACCCCATCGCTGCAGAGAGGGATACGTGTTAGCCAACTAAAAATAGCTACTGGATTTCGGTATTTTAAGAGCTTTTCGTTGCAGCAATAAACGGTGGTTTGACGACCGGAGTTTGTGGACACAAATTGATAGCCGCCGTGGCAAGGTGTCGAGTGCGATTAGCCAAGAGCTCCAACTTGCACACATGCAAGTTTACACATCTGATGATAGGAATACTAAGTAGCAATAAATAGCGATTATGAGGCACGTTCCAATAGTTATTTCGGGTTTATACTTCTGTTGATTTGTCTTGCCAAAACATGGCAAAATAAAAACTGTAAAATGGTTGTGACTGTACGCTATGCGAAAGAAACAACCGGATTGCGTTTATTTGGCGTTGTACATGTAGGATTTAACAGTTGAATCGTAACTGGTTTTTAAGTGATTGTTCATGTAAAACATGTGATAGTTTCATGTAAATGGCGGAAAATTTATAGCGACTTGATGACAGATTAACGTATTATTTCTTAAAATGTCATTTAATGATTTTAAGAAAAAACTATAATATTATGAATATTTTTAAATCAGTATAATAACAATAAAAAATATAATTTCAAACAAATATGCCTGTCGTGGAGTCGAATCCAAAACAATCAAAGGCACGTTAGCATTCACCACGCAGAAATGCGAACAAGTCCCTAAAACTGATATTGAGCACGATGCATAATTAATAAATGATATAGTTATAATGATTATAATAATAATGTATTATTATTAGTATTATTTTTATTTTTATTTTTTTATTTTATTATTATTATTATTATTATTATTATTATTATTATTATCCTCATAATCATCATCATCAATATCATCATCATCATCATCATCATCATCATTGTTATGATTATTACTATTATTATTATTATTATTATTATTATTATTATTATTATTATTATTATTATTATTATTATTATTGTTGTTGTTGTTGTTGTTGTTGTTGTTGTTGTTGATTTTATTATTATTATATTATAAGATTAATATACTTGTATTCAGTGTCAAAGCGATTAAACAACAGCTTAAGAAAGATATTCATGTGTGCAAGTTTTCGATATCACAGTATGCAATGCTTGTTTGCTAAAAATTCGACTTACAGTTTATTTAATGCGGGTTGATACACGGCGACTTTCATATATTATAGTCGTCATTCTCATCCAAACTTTAATTTGCGTTCACACAAACCGAATGGAATATATCAGTTGGTGATTTAAACCGCACGATAACATTACTCGAGAACACCCAGTGTATACAGACTTCGGTTGTCTTCATAATGCTTGGTTGTGATAAATCATGTCTATATGGACCTTGGTTATGATATTTCACTTCTTCATGAAAGTTGGTTGTAATATACCAGTATCTGCATTGACATTGGATGTGATGTACCAAAACTACACGAGGCTATGGGTTGTGAAATACCAAAGTCTGCATAGACATTGGCTGTGATGTACCAAGATTACGTAACAAACAGTTTTGTTGTGATGTACCAACAATACATAGCATAGAGCTTGTTTGTGACATACCAAATCTACATGAAGCTTGTTTGTGACATACCAAGTCTACATGGAGCTTGTTTGTGACATACCAAGTCTACATGGAGCAAGCTTGTTCGTGACACACCAAGTCTCCATATAAACTTTTTGTGACATACCAAGTCTACATTGAACCTTTTTGTGACATATCAAGTCTACATAGAGCTTGTTCTTTATATATTCTCAATATAGCTGTGTTTGTGATATGCCAACACTACATTGACAAGTGTTATGGTTCGATTAAGCTGCTTGGCTACATATGACAATAACAACATTTAGCGCGTATTAATGTTTAATAATAATACCGTCAACTATTTTGTTAATTAAGTTACCGTATAAATGGGATACTTCAGTTAGTCGTTGTTACAATAACAATTGGCTTACCCTATTTGTTTTTTCTCGTATGTAGTAGGGTTGAATGCATTCACCGGCCAATATGCGTTAACTATTATCTATGTTGAGGTAGTCTCTGCGTTCTGTCGATATTGGATTAAGGTAATTTTTATCTACGATGAATAAATCCACACACATTCGTTAATGAAATATTTGAATACAACAAAGAATACAAACAAAGCATGGTTTGATTAATAATTCCAATTTAAAAGTCGATAAACATGTTTATAAACTTTGCTACCCTCAATGCCATCACAATGCAAACACGCCGTGTGGGTTTGAAGTAAGCTCTACGCCACATCAACTCATGATCGCATGCTATTGTTGTAAGAGACGGATTTCTGTCTCAATCGATTCCGTTCATTGAATCGCGTTGAAAATGTTTCTTTTATCATATGTTTACGTCGATTGTATATGTTATATGGGACTGTTATTCACCCTTAGAACTCGACTTACATATAGCGACTAATCAGTTATTATGTTGAGAAGCATGTTACACTTGATATAATTAAAAGTGTTTGTTCTTGTGTGTTTATATATATATATATATATATATATATATATATATATAAACAAGAACAAACACTTATAATAATATCAAGTGATATATATGGATCATGGAAACTCTCTTTATATACAATTAAATTACATAAATTTGTTCAGCCGACAAATATGGTGTTGACCATACAATAAGCGTTTGCTATCGGTTGCTATGCATTATTGAACACATGTAAATCAATCTAACCGGTAAGTAAGGCGCCTGTTCGCTAATAAGCCAATGGTCAACCAACACCTCAGACCATCGACTATTGGTTTAACTCAATAATGCCCATTGATATGCGTGAACGTGTTTGGAAATTATATGTTTTATTAACTTAATATTATTCGATGGTCTTCTGCTATATATAGAATCTTACACTACGCCTGACCCCTTGGTTAAAATCACTCTTTCGTCTACTGTAAATACATTGGGGATGAAAATAAGTTTGTATTCTCGGTATTGATTAAGGATAATAAAAAAATACGTGCAAATAAAACGTAAATAATTATGATAATCTAAAAATATTGACTCTTACCTTGTATTAAACTTAAAAATTTAATTGTTCTGTTTTGAGGTTGATATTTTGCAGCTTTTCAAGGGCTGCTTACGAATTGTTATTTCGACACAGAGGCATAGAAAGATCTTCATCACCATCGATTCGTAATATATAGAAGACCGTGCATATGCTGTGCCTGTGAAGTATGTTTGTATGCCATGTTGTTTCTTCAGAGTAATTAATCAAGTTTAACTACTTAGTATGGTCATTCGATGATGCTGGGCAGTATATTATTTCGTTATGTAAAGAAAATAAATACAACATGTATGAAGAATGCTTTATGTGTGGATTAGCACAGCTTACTTTGAGACGATACTTTTCGATTTAACTGCATTTGCGTTACGGTGAGACTTTCTATCAACGCAAAACACCTCAAAAGCGTAAAGTATCGTCCGTGAAAAGCCCATGCGGACTGCCCAGGCCTATCTGAGACGACACTTATCGATGATGCATGTAGGCCAGTTTTCCTAAAACGAGGTTCAAATATACATGCATTAATATAATTAAAGCCTGGTGTGTTGTTTATACTATGAATATTGCAAACATTCGTATATAGGATGCTTATTGATTCTTAATTACTAAAAATGTATTCATGCTTTGATGGCTGTCTTATTTAACAAAAATACACACACACACACACACATTACGAATGGCAACTCCGGCTCTAAGAAAGAAATTATTTTATTATGTAGAATGAAGACAAAAGACAAGTGATTCCTTTTTTTTTTGATCGATCAAAGTATCAAAAAGGAGAGGACAAAACAATTGGATTATGGCGTATGATACTCTTTCCATAGAAAAAATATATAATTCGCTAAAACAAATTGGGCTTAACAAGATGCCATTTGTCAAAAGAAACATTTTCAAGAATTGATATTTTGATGAAGCATTTAAGAGCAACAAGATGCTATTTCTTATATGGTCCATTCTTCCACGGAAAAACAATTCTGAATGTGAGACTAAAAAGGTGCCATTTGTCGCATGGTGAATTCATCCGCTGAAACAAAAATGGTGTTCAAAGTGCTTCAAAGTACGATTAGACACGATTTTTCATAAATCAGTATCCTTAACTAATAACTTACAGATTTCCAATGCTCATTTGCATTTAAGCCACATTTATAAAACGTTTGATTTGTTTGTAGCTTTACAATAAGTAAACATTAGAACGCGTTTTTCTTGAAAACATCAAACAGACAAAAGGCAACTCCTTGCACTAAACGTTAACATGGTTGTGATAAAACACAAGCAATATGTATAAGAAGATGATGGTAACGTACCGGTATATTGTGTTCCGCAGAAAACCTCGCCGCGCTGAGCAATGGAACCGGAAGTGAGAAGCGCCGCCTTGTTACTGCAGCTGCTTCCTCTCGTCCTCGGCAAGTATAGCGTCATGTAGCGTGAGTGCGTCACGAAAGTGAGGCATTATTTCATTCGCCATTATATTTCATCGAATACTGGATGCAAGCGAGCATATAGTTACATTCCACCATAGTCACGCATATTATCTCCACGACACTGCACAGATGATTCTAAAAATAACTCTTATGGTGCATTCCGAGAATAGGCCACGGCTTGCAACCGGATGTTGTTAACAAAGCTCATAGACCCTATCGAAGTTTATGAGTATTTGTTTGAACGAAAATAATAATTAATTGGCGTCTGTGGAGATGAAGCACGGAATGAAGGGGAACAAGGCCGAATATAAAGTTAAACATATTTGCAAAATATCTTTCAAAATAAAAAAAAAGTATTTTTATAATCATATTATTTCTCTGTCTCTAACCAGGCATTTAGTGGTTAAAAGGTCCGTTTACAAGTTAAACCTTGTATACCACATAATTAATGACAGAGGACGTCCAAACCTAATGGCTATGAGAAAATGAATAAATATCTTAATCTTGGTGAAAGAAATCGATATCAGTACCTAAATGAACTTGCTAAAATCTAGTCAAAACCTTCAAACATGATGCATAAACATATAGAATGTTGAATAAATAGTCTATATTTGTAGAAACAGACGTTAATTTTCTATGTTTATTTATACTATCATTTAAATAATATACCCTTATTTGCTTATCGATGACAGATTGATTAATTTATGTTAATACTGTATAAGTCGTTAACGACCCGAGCGTTGAAAGAAGCTTTCTTAGTCACTTTATTGATGTGCACAAATGGAATTAAATAATATATCACCCCATACTACAAATAGCATGCGATTAACAAAGCGATGCTATTTGAGAAGAGGTACATAGGAACACTAACCGAGATAAACCATTGTTATTCTTAGTTCAAATATTGCATTTTGTAAGATATGTATCCTTTTTTGTATTTATCCATCGCAAGTGTGTATATACCGGTAGTTGGTTTTTATCGAGTGCACCGATACATTTCCATATGTCATTTATCAATTTAAAACGGGCTAATTGTTTTTATTGCCAAACAAAAAATGTGTGCATTTTATTGTAAGCTAATTTGAAATGTTAAGTTGACGTTTATTTTACTGTCGTATATGGTTTGTATTGAAACTGTTTTCATGCCCTATGCATTCTAAACAAATGCATATATACATAATTAGCACGATATAAATATATCCACTGCAGTTTTAATTGCATTTCACCTTTAAATTGATACCACGCCCAAACAATATTTATAGAAATTAAAGAACATTTTAGTGTCAGTATAAAATAGTATACATTTATGTAAATGTATAAAATACAGTTCTCATAAAACTGCCATAACAGCTCGCCTTTGATTTTAGGGCAAGTTGCAAATTGGACTCACTAGTTGACCCATGTCATTCAAAAATCGGTCTCATGCCATATGTGTCAAGCGTAGCCCAAGACCAGCATGGCATTCGCGCCGACTGGTCGTGGACAACGCTGTCCGCTTATGACACCGCGAATACTTGCGTGACTTTATAGCGGGCACGGTACTGCACAGGATGGTCTAGAGCTACACAAACATATGCGATAAGAACCATTTTCGCAAGACGCCAATCGGTTAACCGACCTGACTTTAACCCATTTATGCCTAGCGTCTAGAAAAAAAGGCCTTGGCAAACAGCGTAGACCCAGATGAGACGCCGCATGATGCGGCGTCTCATCGGGGTCTGCGCTGTTTGCTTAAAAGAATTTCTGTAAGAAATATTCTAAATATAGAAATAAATATACTAGACATCCCTAATTTTGGAAATAAATTGATCCAATTTACAAGAATGGCAGAGTCCACTAGACATAAATGGGTTAAAACACCATGGCTATTATAACATCGGAACAATAACGAACCGCTTGTCGTATTTTCTTTCAGACTACAACGAGACAGTGAGTGCAACTTACGAAGGAGTGCCGTTGAATTCTCCAGGATGGGGCGGACGCTACGCAGAGTGAGCAATCTACATTGTGTTCGATTGTTACCATAATTGCAAACAAAATAGTATAATCTGTAATATAGTCACCTTCCTAACCGCAAAACAAAAATATTTTCAAATAATCGGTTTTCGTTAAATATTTTATGACTGTAGTATTAATAGATTGTATTATTATACTTTACGAACAAGAAAGATGCGCGTCAAGCGAAAATGATTTGTGTGCCATGTGCGGGCAATCGCGCAGTCGGGTCAGGAGCTCCGCTGTCCGCTATAAAGTCACGTAAGATTCCGTGGTCTCATTAGCGGACAGGGTAGCTTCTGACCAGGATGTGAAGACAGTACTGGACCAATGCTGGCCGAAAATGACATAAAACCCATTTTCGCATGTCAAAGACAACATGTCCGGTGAATAATTATAGAAAACAGAGAAACAACTTCATTCTTTTTCAAAATCAATTTACTCAACGTTTCGGTCAAAGACCTTCATCAGGAGAAAATACAACAACAATATGTTAAATTCAATATAAGACTCTGACAGATTTATGATGTTGTGATATTTAAAAATAAATGTTGTTATTTCTTTGAACTAGCATTATTCATTACCGAATGTTTTGCCGCAAAGCAGAAGGACTAACAACACGTTGGTACATTAAAGAATTCTACTGGTTCGTGTTATACAATTCCATTACAGAGACAATCTTTAAACGCCTTGGCACATGTTTTATAACGTACAGGCACATCGAGCACTGTAACAATGCACAATCCACTGGTACCCAGGCAGATGCCTTACGGGTAGGTGGCGTACACGCCCATCGAGCACTTATGACTGTTCACTGTTACACATGAACACGACTTACAACTAGTTGGCGTACGCGACCATCACCAACCACAGTCCACTGTTATTCAGGAACAAGACCAACGACTACCATAACCTTGCGTACACGCACATTCCTTATCACTTTCGAATGTTATCCATGAACAGGACCACGACTACCTTGCCTTCACCCACATCCCTAACCACTATCCAATGTAATTCAGGGACATAACGCCTGACTACCATAACCTTGCGTACATACACTTCCCTAACCACTGTCCACTGTAATTCAGGAACAGGACCCACGACTACCTTGCGTACACGCACATCCCTAACCACTGTCAACTGTTGTTCAGGGACACGCCCCACGACTACCTTGCGTTCACCAACATGACTTACCGCTGTCCACTGTAAATCAGGAAAAGGTCTCACGACTACCATGAGTACACGCACATCCCTGAACTGCCATTTGTTATCCAGAGACAGGACTCACGACTACCTTTCCTTCACCCACATCCATCACCACTGTCCAATATTATTCAGGGACACGACCTACGACTACCTTGCGTACACGCACATCCCTGACCACTTTCCAATGTTATTCAGGAACACGACTCACGACTACCATGCCTTCACCCACATACCTAACCACTTTCCAATGTTATTCAGGAACACGACCCACGACTACCATGCCTTCACCCACATCCCTAACCACTTTCAATGTTATTCAGGAACATGACCTACAACTACCATGCCTTCACCCACATCCCTAACCACTGTCAACTGTTATTCAGGAACACGACCACGACAACCATGCCTTCACCCACATCCCTAACCACTTTCCAGTGGTACTCAGGGACACGACCCACGACTACCTTGCCTTCAGCCACATCCCTATCCACTTTCCAATGTTATTCAGGGACACGACCCACGACTACCATGCCTTCACCCACATCCCTAACCACTTTCCAATGTTATTCAGGGACACGACTCATGACTACCATGCCTTCACCCACATCCCTAACCACTTTCCAATGGTATTCAGGGACACGACCCACGACTATAATGCCTTCACCCACATCCATAACCACTTTCCGATGTTATTCAGGGACACGAACCACGACTACCATGCCTTCACCCACATCCATCAGCACTTTCCAATGTTATTCAGGAACACGACCCACTACTACCATGCCTTCACCCACATCCCTAACCACTTTTCAACGTTATTCTGGACCACGACCAACGACTACCATGCCGTCAACCACATCCCTAACCAGTTTCCAACGTTATTAAGGAACACGACTCACGACTACCTTGTCTTCACCCACATCCATTAGAAAGTGGTAACTTTCCAATGTTATTCAGGAACACGACCCACGACTACCATGCCTTCAACCACATACCTAACCACTTTCCAGTGTTATTCAGGAACACGACCCACGACTACCATGCCTTCACCCACATAGCTAACCACTTTCCAATGTTATTTAGGAACACGACCCACGACTACCATGCCTTCACCCACATCCCTAACCAGTTTCCAACGTTATTCAGGAACACGACTCACGACTACCTTGCCTTCACCCACATCCATTGGAAAGTGGTTACTTTCCAATGTTATTCAGGAACACGACCCACGACTACCATGCCTTCACCCACACCCCTAACCAGTTTCCAACGTTATTCAGGAACACGACTCACGACTACCTTGACTTCACCCACATCCATTGGAAAGAGGTTACTTTCCAATGTTATTCAGGAACACGACCCACGACTACCATGCCTTCACCCACATACCAAACCACTTTCCAACGTTATTCCGGAACACGACTCACGACTACCATGCCTTCACCCACATCCCTAACCACTTTCCAATGTTATTCAGGGACACGACCCACGACTACCATGCTTTCACCCACATCCCTAACCACTTCCCAATGTTATTTAGAAACACGACCCACGACTACCATGCCTTCACCCACAAACCTAACCACTGTCAAATGTTATTCAGAGACACGACTACCATGCCTTCACCCACATCCCTAACCACTTTCCAATGTTATTCAGGAACACGACCCACGACTAGCATGCCTTCATCCACATCTCTAACCACTTTCCAATGTTATTCAGGAACACGACCCACGACTACCATGCCTTCACCCACATCCCTAACCACTTTCCAATATTATTCAGGAACACGACCTACGACTACCATGCGTTGTCGCTCTACGAGAACCACACTCTGCTGATAACGGTGGTCGACTGTGAGATGGAAAGCGATAAGAATGGCGCTTGCCTTTATGACAAACTTCAGATATACGACGGTATTTCCTCACATAGCGGTTACCTGTGAAACCTACGCACAGCGATTTTGACTGGTTACGCGCGTATCTCGTGTCAAATCTCACATTTACACATCACGTGATAATGGTCGAACAATTATTATTGCTGTTATGTGTATTTGAACGCTTTGTTTTCAATTTTAAAAATATAGAAAAACACAGAATCCATAAATTGTTCCAGATCTGTAGTGCTTTTGACATTAACCCTCGTGAGTTCGTAACCACTCAGACACTCGTGTTGCCTGTCCAGTCGGCAAAAGATAATCACTGCCGCAACGCCTTCCAAATCGACTTGTTGTTAACTAAGTTCTTGTTAAATCATCTGGTGACGATTTTAAATATCCTTACGTGGACTTTCGTATTATGCCTGGCTAGCAATATTATTTTGACATGGCAGTTAAATTGCCTTCCTTGCACTGGGATTAACATGTCAGAAATAAAGAACCCCAGTATAAAACAAGAAAAAAAAATTAAGAAAGTTTCATACATTCCTTTTTGTGTATCCGAAGTTATCCCTTGCCTTTAGGTATCAACTCCTCCGCGCCACTTATAGTTGAGTTTTGCTGCTACCCGACATCCGCGCGACCGTCATTCAAAACGACCGGAAGTAACGCATACCTGATCTTTAAGTCCGATGCAACAAACAACTTCAGAGGTTTCAAATTCACCGTGAAATCTGATGGCTTGACAACAACGACATCTACAACAACAACGACCACTACCCCAATCCCCACAACAACAACAACGGTGACAACATCAACAACAACAACAACTGCTACCACAACATTGACAACTCCATCTACAACAACAACAGGTACTACGCATTAGATTAAAGCACACACCGTCAATACATTGTCAGTAGGCATAGACGAATTTTCGTAGACGTAATTTACGTACTGACATAAAAAACAACTTAAAAACTCACGTATGGTTTTCTAAATTTATTTTACGAATTAAAATAACGGCTGAACCCTCCTCCTTCTACAGCTTCAACGCTTGAAACCATAACCTGGCTGCTTATTATGAAAACATGTAATAGTAATATACAGTTTATTAAAATGAGTGTCGAGTGGAACTATTGCATAGAAAAGTCAAGCATATACAATATAGGTTATGCTCAACAAGACTACACGTAAAATTTTCACAGCGCCGTCAACGAGCATGTCCACGTCGCTTCCGGTCGTATCCACAGCGGCAACCAGCACCGCTGCACCCGCTGGTACTACAACAACGCCTCCCGCAGCCGCCTCCACCAAGCAAGCGGAAGGTGAGTACTCTTATATGATACAATGCGTTGGGGTATTTACGATGTGATGACTTATCATCACTACCCATGTATGCAATGGCTATTTCATGAGCGCTTGCTTTACTTTCATCAAGGATATGAGCGTAAGGAATAGAAAAGTAAAACGTATTCCTAGTGTTGCAGAATAAGTAGTAAAAGTAGTTGTACAAAAAGTTGTAATTGTAATAGTAGTAGGAGGAGGAGAAGGA